>NC_053026.1:646184571-646409322 GCF_003073215.2 Triticum urartu | reverse complement strand
ATATGAGAACTACACAATACATCAAAATGACAGAATACGCATAAGGCTTACCTGCATCCTCCTCCTCATCATCATCATCACGTCCATCTCTTGGTTGTTGCACAACCGGCCAAGGGACATTACGTTTAGGTAGTTTCGGGTGCCAACCGAGCTCCCCCCTTGGGTAGAAGAGTGGGTAAGAGAGCGGGTCATAGAGCCAGCCGTCACATGTATACTGTGCCTCTGGTTGTCGTTCCCGCAAAGTGTAATCCTACAATCGAACCTCTTCGCTAGGTCAGTGCCCTCCACCCAAATTGCAGCGACCTCAGATGACAGAGGTCTATTATACTTCCGTTGGTCTAGTCTCTAGTCAGTGTTGAGGTCTATCTTGTAATTGTCGAGGTTGTCTCTGTGCGCACCCAAACTCCTAAACTGCTGAGAGTACGGGTTTTCCCTGAATATGTGCACCAACTTTCTGACGACATCCTGGTCTAATTTCTCGGTGGCAGCCTTGCGATGGGTTAGGCCTGGGTCGTCGTCGTAGAAGTACAACTGTAGATGATCTGGACGGGATGTTGGCCCGAAGGAATGAACGTTGTGGTAGATGGTGCCGTGCGCCCGGAACGTGTACACCCCAGACTTCATGTTTGTGTATGTTTCATTGAGGCTGACGCCGAGGGTTGTGAAGGAAAAGTGTCCGTTGAAGAACCGTATGTTCTCCCGAAAATGCCTAGCGTCCGCATCAGTGCTAGACGAAAGCCTCATGAGCTCCGGGATGGGCTCCGGTTGCTTCAACTCGATCTTCTCACTGCGACAGCAGAATCCCGGGGCCTCGTTGACAAACTTCTTGGCCTTGCAGTGGTCGCAGTTTGCGGCGTGCTTCAGGATGTGTGTGTTGTCTGGTAGGTTTGAGTACACATAGTCAAATGGATCATGGTCTCCATAGTTTTTGTGACCCGAGTCTTCCAATTCATCGTGCTCCAAGTCATCAGCATTTGAGCCTGCAAACAATGTTTCCAATTAGTGTGATACCCCCAACATGTGGATTACGCTCAAGCGATTGTACATACCTTCACCAGCAAACAGGTAATATTCATCGTCAAAGAGGTCGTCAGGATTGACATCATCATTCATGAGACCATTGAGGTAAGCGTCCATGTCGTCTGCCCAGGTGCCAAACAACACAAATGAGGGTTCAGTCTCAAGGGACGCAAGGAGAGTAAGGATGGGGGTGTTACCTTCACTTCTGATCGTGTACTCCGGCGTGCTAGATGATGTTGAGGCACTGTGTGCTTCAACTACGGTAGGTTGTCCCGTTGAGCTCATTTTCGGTATGGAGATGGACCTGACGGTTGGGGTATTAACCCTACCTGCAAACCTTTCATTACGACGATCTAGCAGAGCATTCCTCTCACCACGTGGCAGTTGCGTACATATTTTTCGCTTGCCAATTTTCTCCTGACACTTCATCGCCGCCATACTTCCCTTGCAAGCTCGCTCTCTTGTCCTACGCCGAGCTCTGGACTCATGACTCTGCTCGTCAACTCCATTATCCGCAATTGTTACCGGATCACTGGTTTCGATGAGGTCGCCATCTACAGCACCATCACCTAAGGTTCTGCTTAGGTATGCACCTACAACATTATCGAATTTGGTATAAATAACCGATGAATGATTACAAAATGAAAGATGATCGTTGATGGGATAACTACCATCGGTTTCGGTGTTGTGAATGTATGTGGGGGCCGACTTGACAGTTGTAGCACGATCTATCTGTTCACTGCCGGATTGTTGCGTGATGGTTGGAAGTGTGAGGGTTGGACAATTGGCGTGAGTGTTGAAAGAGGGAGAGTTGGACAATGCGCTAGTTAGATCTGGACGTGGCATTGCAATCGATTCAGCACACGGGGTGTTTTTCCTTCTAGCATAGTCTGCCTTTCTCTTCGCACTTGACTCTCCCTGCTCATCAGGGGTCCTGCTATTTCGTTGTTCCTTTCGTCGCTCACGCTGCACTTGATTATTGTTTTGGAGGTTGATCGTACCCTCTTCCTTTTTCTTCTGATAAGATGCCCGTCTCTATGCATTTCTTCGCTCCCTTTGTTCGTCTGCCATATTACTACTGCGGTCTCTTGCACGTTGCCTCCTAGCCAACTCTTTTTCATGATTGAATTCAGCAATGGCTGATGCGGATCCATCTTCTGGAGCATCATCATGTGACAAGGATGTATAGTTCAAGCTCGATGGGTACAATAAATGAATCTATATTATCATTGTTATGTTAAAAGTTTAAACACTCGTACCTCGCAGCGAACCGGAAGGCTGATCAATATTAGTGATATCACCAAGAGGGGGCCGGGATGTATAGTTCCGGTTTGATGGGTTGGCTGGTTCAACAATAAAGTTAAAACATAATCATCTCATCAATGCTCAACAATCATGAAGATCCC
Source organism: Triticum urartu (assembly GCF_003073215.2). Lineage (NCBI taxonomy): Eukaryota > Viridiplantae > Streptophyta > Magnoliopsida > Poales > Poaceae > Triticum > Triticum urartu. Next base: position 646,406,896 of record NC_053026.1, on the reverse strand, counting down.
GAACTAAGCCAACACGTCTACTGTTTTCTTCAGCCATTTTTTGTTCCATATACTTCGTTTGTAAATGTCCTAATATTTCTTGTCTAGCCAGCATGTATTTCGTACTACAGTGAGTTGATGTGAAATCCTGCGGTATTTTGTAATGATCATCTAATTTCGAGTGGCATTTAGTTGCAGGTTTGTTAAAGGAACTTTTGGCAAGAAATACACAACCGTGCCATTCAGTGTTATACCTCTGTTATTGGCAAGAAATACACTAATGTGTAGCTCACTGCTGAGGTAACATCAAATTCGTCTAATACTTGTTCTCGCATGTAGAAGTAAAATGCTCTTTCAGAATACAGTTAAAGGTGTTAGTATATTCTTCAGGTTAGCAAACTATGATTGATTGCTCTTTATGCTAATCTGAAGAAGTTTAGAACCATATGTATTCCGAACATTGGCAAGTCCGCTTACATAAATTCTTCTATTTTGCCATTGCAACGAGAGAAAAAAATACATGCAGTGCCAATGGAGAACTTGGCCCAATTGATAATATACCCATCTTGGGTACTATACATCTATTTCATATCAACGTTTGCTACTGACGTTGTGATAGTTAATGTTTCATACTCCACATTTGTTTCTTTTTCCGACAAATCGAGAACCATCTATCAAATTATTCACCTTCTTGAGTGCCGGTAAATTTAATTTAATTTTTTAAATCCATTTACGTCTTTCTAACACCGCAGATGTTTTTTAAGCATTCCGATATATGACATTTCTTGACCATTCATATATCAAACTCCAGTTTTTAACTTCATATTGAATCAATTATTGTAAGTCAAAGCTAAAAGTGCGTATTCTAATATTTGATTCCCAAATTTGGTTTGTCACCGCCGTAAGCTCATAACTTTAAACACCCGTACCTGGCATTGAACCGGAAGGCTGATCAATATTAGTGATATCACCAAGAGGGGGTCGGGAAACAGCCTGCTTTTCATTTTGGAGCTTGACCTGTTCATCCTTTTTCTTACGATAAGTTGCTCGCCGTCGTGCGTTTCTCTGCTCCCTTTTGTCGTCTGTTATGCTATAACTCACTTGGTCATTCACAACATCACATGTTGTCTCGAAATGAGTTGGGTATACATCACATGTTGGGGTAGACGATGTCACAAGCTCTGAACCACCACAACCAAGGGCATTAAGACACACATAATTGTGGGCAGACTCTCTGGCTGCAGGAACAAAAGAAAATATGTCGGTTAGGCTAATACATGAACATGCATCCCTTTAAGCACAAATCTGGCCATATGAAAGGCATAAAGTGACCTGCGGCATAAAGTGATGCAAGAGTACTCCTATCCAGGAACGAAGGCACATTATTGTCTGCACGATGTATAAACAACAAATCTTGATGAGAATTAGTCAACATGTACATTCATAGAGACGTTTGATCACTGTCCATGATGCACGTGTCAGATCATACCAAATGAACTTCCTGCAAGGCCGCAGGCAAAAATATCTATGAGAGTACTCGGATCAGGGAACGAAGCAACATCAGGGCTACAGAAGGAGATTGATGGGTTGTCTACAAAACAAAACCAGTACAGAATGAGGCAGTTTCCTGCTAACCGAATAGGGTAGATAGTGTGTTTAAATATGGAACCCACGTACGTAAACTCGCATGCCCAGGCTGATCAGCAATTGTTATATAGAAAGAGGGTGTTTGGTTAGGTTTGCAAGCTCGTCCTGCTCTATCCGTGGCATGCCAGTTCCATCTGTTTCCTTGTGTGCTTCCAAGTCTGTTAGGCACGATTGATCTTAAACATATGGATAACAACAGATAGGGGTATTTACCAAACTCCAATACCTGGAGTCATTGATAATTGTCAACATTGTCAGCTACGGGAATTATTGCTGGGTTGTATTCATCAACATTCCGTCAACATTAATGGCCTGGAACACATTAGCGAGATACAATGATTGTTGGGCACCCTTTTGACCATCTGACTCATTTTTATTCTAACGTACCTTGGCTCCCTTGTGAATGTAGGTCAGCAAGAGGGGGTACAGGCACATCTGACACCCTTTTCTCTTCCGGCGCCTTGCTATTTGCATTTCCCATTCGTACCTATCATTTTTCAACAGCATTAGAATTGATGTGGTATGTATACTGAACAATTGGCTTGCCATGTATTTTTGGTGTTCCAACTGCGAACATAGGGAAGAAATGACTACAGTGTATACATCTGATAAACATTTATTGTCTTGGGATGTATTTTTGGTGTTCGAACGGGGAACATGGGGAACATTTATTCGTATCGCTCCATCTGGTGGCTCCATCGTATATGGCTCTGTTGCATATGGCTCCATATGGTGACAATTGTCTTTTTTAGCGTTGCGTGATCTTTAAGAGATCATGAGCGTGCGTACCTTTAAGAAAGCAAGGTTGAAAACTGATCAGTGAAGACGCCCTGCACTGCTTGCCGCCGTAGGCATCGTTGTCGGAGATCTGTGGCGTGTGGCTGCCCGAGGCGGTGGCGGCGGTGTCTTGCTGACCCGCGACGGGATCGTGGTGTGTGGGTACCTGACTTGGCGGTTGCGGCGGCCTGCTGATCCGCGACGGGATCGTGGTGTGTGGGTACCTGAGGCGGCGGCGGCGGCCTGCCGATCCGCGACGGTATTGTTCGTGATCCGCCACGGGCGACGTATGTGAGGCGGCAGCGGCGGCGGCGTTCTCGTGATCCAGGACGGACGTGGGAAACGAGGAGCGGATCGGGTCCTCGTTGGTGCATCGATCTGGTTTTTTGTCGATACGTAGTTTAAAACCAGTGGTACGGGGTGGTGGGAGGTGGGAGGAAATAAAACCGAACGAAAATAAAACCGGAGTACCAGGCTACCAACTGCTCCAGTAGAGAAAAGAAACGACTGTGAGCGAACAGACAGCGAGCCAGGGAAGCATTCACACGTCACCAGCCAGCGAAGCAAATAAAAAAGGAAACATATCGGCCCAGTTGCTTCACGAAGGCCTATTCCCTTCACACGAGAGGAGCTTCCATCTCGCATGAAACAAGATATAGCTCTCTTTTCGTTTTTGATTACATATATATTCTAATTTTACTAATCTATTGAAAATGGTCATCATGTATATAGTAAAATGTTCATCATGTAATTAAAAAATGTTCATTATGTATTTAAAAATGTACAACCGCGTATCATAAAAAAGATAAAGTTACTTAATAAAAATTCATCATAAATTTTAAAAAATGTTTGTCATATGTTTAAACAATGATTATCATGCATTAAAAAAAATTCATTTGTATTTGCGAAATATTTAATTGCTATCTTAAACATGCTCAACCTATTTAGGAAAATGTTCACCATGTATTTAGATAAATATTTGACATGTTTGTGAAAAAGGTTCAATTTATCTTCAAAGAGTATTCTCCCCATATTTAAAAAAAATAATGGCATATATAAAAATGTTCAATGTTTGTTTAGAAATGTTCAAGATGTATTAAAAAAAGATGTTCATGATATTTGGAAAATGTGCAATCGGGAAAAGAGTGCTTAACCTGTGTTTAAAGAAGTTGACATGTATTTGAAAATGTAACGAAAAGGGGAAAACATATGAAAATCCTTCGATAAACAGATAAAACCATGTAGAGAAAATACATACAAATAGAAAACAACTGACAGAACCTTCCAAAAACTACACAGAGTTTCCAAAACGCTAATAGGCCAGACCCCTTTGGTAGCCATGACTACTATCGATCTATTTCTTTACCTATTTATTAGAAGTATATATTTGATATTTTGAAATATTTTAAATAATTAAGTTCTTAAAAGTACTTTACCTATTTCTTTAATGTTCACTACACATTAAAAAAAGATGTTCATGATGTTTTTAAAAAAGTATATATATATATATGGTGTTTTGAAAAATGTTCGTTAATATGCAAAAAAAATGTTTGCGTAGTTTGTGAAATATATTCCTTCTATTCAAAAGATCACTCAAGGCATTTATAAAATGTTCACACATTTTGAAATATGGCTCTTGGCATTAAAACAATCATGGCATGTAAAACAAAAATCTTGAAATTCTAGAAAAGTGTTCATAGCATACAAATAAATCACACCATTTAGTAAAAAACCAGTAACACATACAAAATGTTTGCAAGCTTCAAAAGAAATGTTCATGAGTTTTTTTGAAATGTTCAAATGTGTATTAAAAATGTTCAAACATGCATTTTTTGAATGCTCATGATATATTAGGATAAGTGTTTAATATGTATTTGAACTGCCGGATGGAAGATTGGCCATGCAAATATCTTGGTCTTCAACTTAGCGTCCATCGGCTCACCCGAGTGGACTGGCAGCCCATACTCGATCAGGCAAAGAGATTCATACCAGCATGGCAAAGGGGGCTGATCCAGAGGCCCGACAGACTTGTGCTTGTCAAGAGTGTGATATCGGCACGCCCGGTACATCACTTGCTAGTCATGGGCGCGCCCCAATGGGTATATGAAGAGATCGACAAATGGATGCGTGCCTTTTTCTGGGCAGGGAAGGAATCAGTGAACGGCAGGCAATGTTTGGTGGCATGGCAAACTCTTTGCAGACCAACTGGCTTTGGAGGATTGGGAGTCAAGAACCTAAAGTTGCAAGGACTAGCCATGAGAGTGCGATGGGAGTGGCTGAGGAGGTATAACGCCCACGATGTGGCTATATCTCCCACGTGTCGGAGCACGACTTAGAGGCATAACTGCATTGTAAGCAATGTCGCAAGAGGGGTAATCTTTACACATCCCATGTACTGAATAAGAAAAGAGGTACATAGTTGGCTTACAATCGCCACATCACACAATAGCATAAATATAGCATTACAATCATCTAGATACAATCAAGGTCCGACTACGGAACCAAAATAAAGACAACCCCAAATGCATAATGTCCCCGATCGCCCCAACTGGGCTCCACTACTGATCATCTAGAAAGGAAACGTAGTATTGTCCCGAGTCCTCATCGAACTCCCACTTGAGCTCGGTCGCATCTCCTGGAGCAGTATCATCGGTCCCTGCATCTGGTTTTGGGCCACTTTGGAGGGGTGTTGGGCTGCAACACACACGAGGCCTTTTCGGTTCCTCGTTTAACCGTTGGAGTATCAAACGAAGTCCAAATGGCATGGAACTTGACAGGCGGTCTACCGGTAGTATACCAAGGCCGCTTGGCAAGTCTCGGTCCAATCCGAGAACGTTTAACACCTGCACACAAAAAGAGGTAAAAGGGGACACGGAGGACATAGGAGCGCCGAAAAGCAAAACGGACAACGGGAAAAATGCTCGGATGCATGAGACGAACATGTATGCAAATGCGATGCACATGATGACATGATATGATATGCATGACAAAGACAAAAGCAACACGAAGACAAAACCCAACAACGAGGAAATATCATAACTTAGTGCCGAAAATGGCAAGAGTTGGAACACAAATATGGCAGGTTACATATGGGGCGTTACAACACTCCACCACTACGAAAGGATCTCGTCCCGAGATCTAGGATTGGAAAAACCCTGGGTATTCAGAACGGAGGTGGTCCTCGCGTTCCCAGGTGGATTCATGGTCGGAATGATGTGACCACTTCACTTTCAGGAATTTGATAGACTTGTTGCGAGTCTTGCGCTCAGTTTCTTCAAGAATAGCAACGGGGTGCTCATGATAAGACAGGTCTTCTTGGAGATCAATCTCTTCGAAGTTGATGGTGCGGTCAGGAGTCTTGAAACACTTGCGGAGCTGAGACACGTGAAACACGTCGTGCACGTTTGCAAAGTTGGATGGAAGCTCAAGTTGATAGGCTAGATCGCCTCTTTTGCCAATGATCTTGAAAGGACCCACGTATCTAGGGGCAAACTTCCCTTTGATACCGAAACGACGAGTACCTTTCATTGGAGAGACGCGGAGGTAGACATGGTCTCCGATCTCGAAAGCCAAGTCACGATGCTTGCTATCATAGTAACTCTTCTGGCGCGATTGCGCGGCTTTGAGATTTTCACGAATGACTTTGCACATTTCTTCAGCCTCTGTGATCAAGTCATTGCCAAGAAGTTGGCGTTCACCAGTCTCTGGCTAGTTAAGAGGACTACGGCACTTTCTGCCATAGAGAATCTCGAATGGGGCCTTGCCCGAACTCGCTTGGAAGCTGTTGTTGTAGGAGAACTCGGCATATGGAAGACAATCTTCCCACTTCATACCGAAAGAAATGACACAAGCCCTGAGCATATCTTCAAGAATTTGATTGACTCGCTCGACTTGGCCACTAGTTTGAGGATGAAAAGCTGTGCTGAAGCGAATGTTGGTGCCCATGGCCTTCTGAAAAGAATCCCAGAACTTAGAGGTGAAGATGCTACCACGATCTGAAGATATCAACTGCGTAATGCCGTGCAAGGAGACAATCTTGGAGGTATATAGCTCTGCCAACTGAGCTGCTGTGATAGATTCTTTGATAGGGAGAAAATGAGCCACTTTAGTGAGCTTGTCGATGACAACGAAGATAGCATCATTGCCACGCTTGGACTTGGGAAATCCAGTCACGAAGTCCATCTCAATATGGTCGAACTTCCATTCTAGAATGGCAAGAGGTTGGAGGAGACCAGCTGGTCGTTGGTGTTCTGCTTTCACTCTTCTGCAGAAATCACATTCATTCACGAACTGAGCAATTTCGCGCTTCATTTGAGTCCACCAATACGGCTGCTTGAGGTCATGGTACATCTTTGTACTTCTAGGGTGAATAGAGAGGAGTGAATTGTGAGCCTCGTTCATAATGACTTTACGAAGGTCACCCTTAGGAACAACAATGCGATCCTTGAAGAATAGAGTATCCTTGTCATCAAGACGATAGCACTTGTACTTGGGTTGACTCTTGGCAATCCCAATCTTCACCTTCTTCACCATTGCATCAAGAAGTTGAGCCTCACGAATCTGATCTTCCAAAGTAGGAGAGACTTGGAGGTTGGCAAGGAATCCTTGAGGAACAACTTGGAGATTAAGTTTGTGGAAAGCTTCACAAAGCTCTGGTTGGTAGGGCTTGAGAATCAAACTGTTGCAGTAAGCCTTCCTGCTCAATGCGTCAGCAATTACATTGGCCTTGCCTGGAGTATATTCGATACTCGGATTATACTCTTGAATCATTTTGAACCAATGAGTCTGCCTGAGGTTGAGGTTGGGCTGAGTGAAGATGTACTTGAGACTCTTATAATCAGTGAAGATGTCCACTTTCCTTCCCAACAAGAGATGTCTCCATGTTAAAAGAGCATGGACAACTGCCGCCAACTCGAGGTCATGAGTGGGGTAGTTCTTTTTGTTGGGCTTCAACTGGCGAGAGGTATAAGTCACAACTTTCTTCTCTTGCATCAATACTGCACCAAGACCTTGAAGGGAAGCATCACAAAAAACCTCAAACGGTTTGGATTCATCAGGAGGAGTCAGAACTGGAGCTGTGACTAACTTCTCTTTGAGGGTGTTGAAAGCGATGTCACATTCAGGCGTCCATACATACTTCACATGCTTCTGTAGGAGGTTGGAAAGAGGCTTCTCGATCTTAGAGAAGTTCTCAACGAACTTTCGACAATAGCTTGCGAGCCCAAGGAAGCTGCGGAGTTGCTTCACATTCTGAGGCGGTTCCCAATTCACAATTGCAGACACCTTCTCAGGATTAACAGCTATGCCCTTGGCGGAGATGATATGCCCAAGGTAGAGAACCTCATCGAGCCAAAACTCACACTTTGAAAACTTCTCATAGAACTGATGTTCTCTGAGTTTGTCCAGAACCAATCTCAAGTGCTTGACATGATCCTCCTTGTTCTTGGAAAAGACCAGAATGTCATCAAGGTAGACCAAGATGAAGTCATTTGTGTAGGCGTTGAAGATGAAGTTCATCATGCGAGAGAATGTTGGAGGAGTGTTGACAATGCCGAAACACATGACCATGTATTCATATGAACCATATCTTGTTCTGAATGCTGTCTTGGGGATATCTTCTTCACGAATGCCAATCTGATGATAGCCCATACGGAGGTCAAGCTTGGAGAAAACTTGAGCACCTTTGAGTTGTTCGAAAAGCTCATTGATGTTGGGAAGTGGGTACTTGTTCTTTATGGTCTTGTTGTTCAATGGACGGTAGTCAACACAAAGTCGGTCCGTTCCATCCTTCTTCTTGACAAAAAGAACACAACAACCCCATGGGGAAGAACTTGGTCGGATGAGACCCATACGCTCTTGAATATCGACTTGTTTCTTTAGCTCCTTCAACTCTTCTGGTCCAAGCTTGTAAGGATGTTTGCAAACAGGTTCCGTGCCAGGCTCAAGATCGATGACGAATTCAACTGGCCGGTGCGGAGGCATTCCTGGAAGCTCTTCTAGAAAGACGTCTTGATATTCACAAACGACTAGAATCTAAGAGATGGCATCCAACTCACCCTTCTCATTGAGAGAAAACAGTCGAATGGTATCATCACGAGCGGCAAAGACGATTACATCCTCAGACGAATGTGTCAATTGAATCTGCCTGGCAGCACAATCAAGCTGAGCCTTGTGCTTAGAAAGCCAGTCCATTCCGAGAATAAGATCAATATCCGAGTCACCAAGAACATTAGGAGAAGACAGAAACTTATAGTCGCCCAACGTGATGGTAACATCCGGAACCATGGAGTTAGCGTTCATGCGTTTACCCGGAGAGACAACTGCTAACGAACCAGGCAAAACTTGGAAAGCCAACTTATGCTTAGATGCAAATGGTCTCGAGATGAAACAATGCGACGCACCAGTGTCAAAAAGAACTTTCGCAGGAATATCATTAACAAGAAGGTTACCCATTATCACATCTGACGAGTCCTCTGCCTGAGCTGCATTCATCATGTTGACCTTTGCAAACTTGGGATTATGCTTGACCACTGCGGTACTGGCAGGTCTCACAGGAGGAGGAGGAAGACGCCTCTGGTTGAAGCATTTGTTTGCATAGTGACCCTTCTGCTGACACTTGTTGCACGTGACCTCTGAGAGCGGACGGTGATACAGAGCACTTGATCTTGGAGCATGAGACGAAGTCTTGTTCCGAAAGCCTGGGTTGGATGGGTGGGAAGATCCATTGCCACCTTTTCTCTTCTGCTGATAAGGCTGTCGGAACGGAGGAGGAGGCAACCAATACTTTTGCTGCTTAGTTGTCACTTGAGTTGAGGAAGAAGGAGTTGCATCCCTGACTCGCTTCTTGGAAGCATCGCACTTGAGCTGAGCAGTCTCTTGCTTTAGTGCCATGTTGTAGAAATCATCGTACTTCTTCGGCTCAAAAAGCACGAGAGCTAGTTGCAGATCTTCTCTGAGGCCACCTCTGAACTGATAAATCACGCTCTTCTCGTCAGGGACGTCTTGCTTAGTGAAACGAGTGAGCTTCTGGAACATGATGTTGTACTGGTAAACAGACAAGCTGCCTTGCTTCAGATTGCAGAACTCCTCACGCTTACTCTCAACAACACTCTGAGGAATGTGGTGAGCTTTGAAGTCTTGACAGAATTCATCCCAGGTAATCACACGACCTCCTCTAGAATCTTTGTATTGCTGAAACCACTCTGCAGCTTGGTCTTTGAGTTGGAACGAAGCAAACTTGACAAAGTCCTCAGGCCTGACGTTGCTGCACTCGAAATGCTTGCAGATATCCACGAGCCAATCATCAGCGTCTGTTGCCTCAACACAGTTACTGAAGGTCTTTGACTGATTTGCGAGGAATTGGTTGAGTGTAGCAAACTGATTCTGATTGTTGCCATGGCCTTGATTTCCTTGGTTGCGCTCTTGCAAGAGTTGCATAAGCATCTGCGTGTTGGCGTTGGTAGCGGCCATCACAGCTTTCCATGCCTCCGGAGGTGGAGGTGGTGGCAGCGGTTCCGGATTCTGACGCGTTGGAGGAGCCATCCTGCATCCATTAGCATCTTGACAGACATATATTCAAGCTGAATCAAATGGATCGAAATTGCAACATATAGTCTTAACATTCGAACAAGAATGAATGAATGAATTCCAAATTAAATGGTCACACTTCCATAAATTGAGAAGCCACTTAGATAGAGGTAGATGAATAAAACAACAAGGTACAGACATGAACAAATACTTGGTAAGGATTACCCAATCACAAACCAAATATCCGCGGAAGAAATACTAGAGCAACATGAATTCCCACCTATGAAACTCCCAAAATTTTCCCGGTTATGCAATCAGGTGTTGGGGATACAGGGGAAGCATAATATCTCACCCAAATCTAGCAAATCCTACATCCAGCTGTATCCATCCTTCAACACATAACCAAGAAACCTTCAGAAATCATTTACCTCAACCTTCGAAAAGCATCCGTTATACGAGTTATGGCAATACTCCCGAACTCCCGCCCCAGTACTGGGTGGCGTCGAGGTTATCTCACCAACAACTGAATAAAAGAGATTTTCGATGTTGGCGAAACTCGGGTATTCCAGAACTGCAACGATAAAATTGTGACGACAACACCTCGGAGCTCAACTCCCCGGGACACTGCCACAACCCCTAAATGTCAGGAGGTAGCAAGAACAATGTTCTCGTCACAAAACCATCGGAACGATTCCAAGATACCCGCGTGATCCTAAATTTTTTTAGTGAAATTTGAGAAGAGAAGAGTCAAAACTCTACGTCAGGATGCCTCACCAGAGCGATGAAGGGACTGAGGAGTAAAAAGAATCCTACTCTCCGATATATATAATCCTATAAGACTCAAAACATTTTTCTAGACTCAACAACGCCAGCGATTCGATCAAGCAGGGGGCTCCTAAGTCGGGGAAGGCTCTGATTACCAACTTGTAACGCCCACGATGCGGCTATATTTCCCACGTGTCGGAGCACGACTTAGAGGCATAACCGCATTGTAAGCAATGTCGCAAGAGGGGTAATCTTTACACATCCCATGTACTGAATAAGAAAAGAGGTACATAGTTGGCTTACAATCGCCACGTCACACAATAGCATAAATATAGCATTACAATCATCCAGATACAATCAAGGTCCGACTACGGAACCAAAATAAAGACAACCCCAAATGCATAATGTCCCCGATCGCCCTAACTGGGCTCCACTACTGATCGTCTGGAAAGGAAACGTAGTATTGTCCTGAGTCCTCATCGAACTCCCACTTGAGCTCAGTCGCATCTCCTGGAGCGGTATCATCGGTCCCTGCATCTGGTTTTGGGCCACTTTGGAGGGGTGTTGGGCTGAAACACACACGAGGCTTTTTCGGTTCCTCGGTTAACCGTTGGAGTATCAAACGAAGTCAAAATGGTACGAAACTTGACAGGCGGTCTACCGGTAGTATACCAAGGCCGCTTGGCAAGTCTCGGTCCAATACGAGAACGTTTAACACCTGCACACAAAAAGAGCTAAAAGGGGACACCGGAGGACATAGGAGCGCCGGAAAGCAAAACAGACAATGGGGAAAATGCTCGGATGCATGAGACGAACATGTATGCAAATGCGATGCACATGATGACATGTGCTGATATGCATGACAAAGACAAAAGCAACACGAAGACAAAACCCAACAACGAGGAAATATCATAACTTAGTGCCAAAAATGGCAAGAGTTGGAATACAAATATGGCAGGTTACATATGGGGCGTTACAGGAGGACCGATCTCGCTCGTCCTTGGCAAGGTCTACAACTCATGGTAGATCAGGAGGCTAGAGCAGTCTTTGATAGCATGGTACGAATAAAGGTAGGAGAAGGTAGCAGGGTCGTGTTCTGGACAGACAGATGGCTACACGGGTTCACTATTGGTGACATAGCTCCTTTGATTGCTGGCATGGTGGATGATGGAACCAAAAGGAAGAGAACAGTGCAACAGGCTCTAACGGAGGGTGCTTGGTTACATGACATCAGAGACGAGCTTTTATTCACGGCACACCTGCAGTTAATCCACTTGCAGCAGGCCATTGCAACGGTTGACAGGGATGTCTCGGAGGAGGATCAATTCATTTGGCCTTGCGACGCATCAGGTGCATACACCACGAAATCCACCTACAGTCAACTTTGCCAGGGCGCTCTGCCGCAGCCCAGCGGATCTGGCATAGCTGGGCACCCCTCAAGTGCAAAATCTTTGCCTGGCTGGCTTCCCAAAACAGGCTATGGACATCTGATCGGCGAGCGCGGCACGGTTTGCAGGACGCTCCCTCGGCGTGCTACACATGCTGCCAAGAGGAGGACAATGCGGATCACATTTTGGCACAATGTGTCTTTACGAGGCAAGTGTGGCACGGATGTTTCGAGTACTTACAAGTCAACTTGCTCATCCCGAGCCATGAAGATTCCTTCATGGATTGGTGGGGAAGGACACGGGTCACCTTACAGGGGCTGGACAAGTGAGGTCTCGACTCCTTCATCATTGCGACAGCTTGGCAGCTTTGGAAGCAAAGGAACGCGAAGGTGTTCAATCGGATCGACCAGATTAGAACGGCGGAAAATCTAGTGCATCAAATCTTTGAGGACATCAAGCTATGGAAACTTGCCGGAGTAGGAGTTGTGGGTTTAGCTAGATTTGTGAGAGAGCAGCCTTTTCTTTCTCTACTGGAGTTGGTGTAATCGTGACGATGTTTGCATCTGCCACAAATCTTGTAAAAATTGCTTCTTCTCTAAATACGGTATGCATTTGGCGTACTCTCGAAAAAAAAAAGATAAATGTGGTGACTGTTAAACATTGTTGTCTTATGGTTTTCTGAAACAAAATTGGGAGGGGGGGGGGGGGGGGGGGGGGGGGGGGTGGAATTCTCCTTAATTTGAAACAATCAATTCTGAAGGCAAAATCTAACAATTCAAAACCGTTCGAAATGCCTAGGATGATGGTACGAGAAAAATAATCCCTGCTAATTGAAAAGGAAAACACCATCCACGGCATTTAGGATCCCATCATCATCAGCCAAACCGTCTTCCTCATCCACCGCACAAACGTTCAAATCCAAGCCTTGACGATGACGAGATCTCACTTCCATCTCCACGGAGCCACCTTCCTCACGGTTCTGTCCGCAAAAGCGTCGCTTCACCCGTGGAGAGGAAGATGAAGCCAGATATCTCGAGTCCAAGACGTCAGAGGCGCTCAACACTATGATGGCATCCTCCAGGCCGACCACGTCGCCGTTGCATCCCCTTACCATTCCTCCACCCGTGACGGCGCTCTTGATTTGCATCTCCGAGTCGCAATCCAGTCGGTCGACGCCGTCGATCAATATAACGCGGTGAGGGTTCTCCCTGACCGCTTCGAACAGCCTCGCCATGAGGTCGCCGTCGTTGTCTGTGTCCGTTGATCTCGGCCTCTTGAGGGCAAGCTTGCTGCCGTGTGCGGGAATGTCGGCGTTACCCTGCACCTGCAGGGCGGTGAACTCGGCGTAGGAGCCAAACACGAGCCTCGCGAGCTCCCGAGCAACCGCCATCTTGCCGCCACCATCCCTTCCTAGGAAGAGCAGCCAGGTCGACGACGACGTGCCAGACGGCTTAGTCCTCGTCACGCCGGATCGGCACCGGAGCACCGTGCTCGATATGCCGGGGACATTGCTCCCGTGCCACGGAACACTCAGCTCGAGCGCGTCACAGAGGATCCTGAGATTTGTTGCGGTGAGCTCCGTGAACTTCCGCAGGCGGCAAGCAGCCTGCATGTGTCACGCCCACGGTCGGGTAATCAATCCAATCATGATCTTCACTTCATAAGAGAATACAGTAGATAAATGTACCGGTCTAGCTATCTGGATTAGTTGCACGTACGTCTGCTTGAAGACTGGTGCCGCTGTAGGTTAATCTGATGGGAGTTTTATCTTTGAAGCGGCGGAGCCACGGATGAATGTTCGCCGTCGTTTTGTCTGGCTCGGTGCCGCCAAAGGTGGCCGATCGCCCTGCTCCTGATTTTGCTTTGCTAGGTTGACACCCACTGCAAGAGAGACACAGGAAAAAAATTAGCGTGCATGTCTAGATTTTTACTCATGGTTGTGTGCGTCACAGTGATACAACTATCCTTCTTTGTTGTAAAAAAAGTCTACAGGTGCATATTGGAAAATTAGTAAGCATTTCCAGATTTTTACTTGTGGTTGTATGCATCACATATTTTTACTTCCAAAAAATTTCCTGGAAATATTAAAATAATGAAGATGCATGCACTACGTTGGACAAATTAGTGGCCCTTGTTATGGTATAGTAACAAAAGAGTTCAAATTTTTCTTAAAAAAGGAGTTCAATTTTTCTCAAAAAAAGAGTTGAATATTTTTACCATAGCAAAGTGATTAAAAAAAATAGGAACATAACAAAGTTGGATTTTGTTTATTTTAGATTAACCGGAATCATTTCCTGCCGCCCTTGTTGAGATAAAACCAACCGGGAAAATGAACTATCAACTCGAGAAATATTGTAAGCTACAAAATATTATAATTTTAGAAATTTAGCTTTTGGTAGGATGACTGTCTTTGAATGGTTGACAGACATCTTACCTATTTTCTTTCATGTAATGAGGGCAGACAAAAAAAGAAAGCACACATGTGAAGCAGATGGGAAGATCACGTCGCGCGCAAGAGTTAGAGAATGAACATTTGTTTCTTATAACATTTGATTTTGTTGTTAATGCTTATTTTCTCTCTCTCTATTAATTTTTATACAAAGCACGGGTTAAAAAATATACACCTTGCATATCTTTTTTTGAGCTTTGTTAGAGTTTGTGTCCTGCTCAGAAAGGCGAGACGGTGGCGGCTCCCTGAAGATGGAATAAAGGTCTCCCCGTCTAGTCCCCATTCCGGTGATGTGTGTAGCATCATCGGTGGGCGTGTGGGGGTGTGTCTCCAGCGGGTCTTTCTTTGGTGGATTTGCTCGGATCTGTTCATTGTTCGTCTTCGTTCGTGTGTCTTCAGGTTGGATCCTTTTGATCTACACTCTTCATCTGCGGCGGTTGCTGTTCTGGTGCGTTGGTTCCATGGGGCCTTAGCACGACGACTTTCTGACTGTCTACTACAACAATGTTTGCCCGGCTCTGGTGAGGGAGGGGCGATGACAGCGGCGCGCCTTCGGCTCGCTTCAGTGCTTGTAGTCGTCGCTAGGTGGTCTACGGTTCTGGATGTAATTTTTATTATTTCTAGTGTCCGTTGTACTACCATGATTGAAGATGAATAGATTGAAAGTTTTTCTGCAAAAAAAAAGAACGCAAAAAGTATCTCTTCAAAGATACATGACTTCAAAGTGGTTTTTTAGTTCTTTTTGGTGAAAGTGGTTGTTTAGTAGAACTTCATAAGTGGCAAGTCTTGTAGGGCTCGAGTCCCTATGTGGCCCAATTCAGCCCAAAGAAAATAAAGAATAAATATGACTTTTTTTTGTCTTAAGATGTTCATCCACAAGATCCAACCCTTCCTAACCCCTGATAACGTCCTCCTTGGCTTAAGCCTAGGTCCAGTAGCGATGTCATATCAAGTGTGTGAAATCAAACTTTTTCAACTATATAAGAATATATTTAAAACAACAAAATTACACATGAAGTAGTTATTTATCTACACAAGGGAAATAACTGGTATTATTATTATGTAAGTGAAGTACTGCAAATTAATTAGGAGATTCTTTTTCAAAGGTACGGCTATAGGAGTGTTCTTCATTAACATTTGCAGTCACCTGCTAGGCAACAAGTGCTTCCATCTTCATACTCCTACTAAAGATGAGCTAGGGTTATGGCAAGTCAAAGTTTAGCTTAGGGCATTCACTTGAAGCGTGAGAGGGGGAGGTCTACATAGAAGGCTTTATCTAGTGGGGTGGGGTGAAACATAACAGCCAGTTGCAACAACGATGCCAAGCGGGGAAAGAAATAGATTCGTCAAACGGTTTAAAAAATATTTTTGGAAAAAATATCCAGTGATGTGAGCAATAACCTACAAGTGCGACTCTATTCAAGCTTTTCATCTAGTAAAGAACATTCGCCGCCATCATCACGACCATAAAAATAAAGCAACATGTCCTAGACTCCTAGATAATTAAGAAGAGAAAAGGCTCAAATATCATCTACGAAAAAAATGTTAATCACATCTATATCTTTTCAATTAGTTGAGTTGAAATATCAATGACATCGGTGTTGAGATTTTTTCGAAAAGGGGGGATTCCCCTCGGTGTTGAGATATTTGGTACAAAAAAAATCTAGTCATGTGAGTAATAATAATAACTTTATTTCCGAGTATTTTGGTCGGTAATGTTTAACCTTGTGCGTGGGGGTGGGTTGGGGGGGGGGGGGGGGGGGGGGGGGGTTGCTAAGACCTTCAACCTTTAGCCATTCTGGTTTTATCATTAGGTTAAGAAACATTTGGCGCCACCATGACGGAAGCACACCACACCCTAATCTAGTTAGGTAAGAAGAGGGAAAGCTAAAAATTCGTCTAAACAAAACAATACGACAAAAGATGCAAAGAGAGCCTTGGCTCAATGGTTGGGCATGCGGTTGTGCAGCCTAACGACCCGAGTTCAATTCCTAGAATTGACAGGTGATGCACAGGGATTTTCCCTCATTTATTGAGGATCAAGTTTGGTGTGTGGTGGAACCACCAATCAAAAAATATCTTGATACTCATTTAAAAAAATTCTGAGGACCATGTTTATCTTGGTACTCATACTAAAATGGCCGTATGCATCCCTAGTTGGTGCAGAGGCTGGGGAAGTGAAATTCTCCCCCATTTTTAAAAGACCGGGGAATCCCCTTTTCGAAAAAAAATACGCCAAAAGATGGATAAACGCCCACGCCATTCTGTGCCAAGTACCTTCCGACCGGGACGGTCTGGAGAGATGGTTGCCCTCCTCCGGCGATAATCCCGTCGGCAACTGCCCTAGTTGATTGCTCCAACGAAGCGACGACGCTGGCCCTGACATGGGAGCTCGAGAATCCGGCTGCGCGCATGACGCGGTCGACGCTGGGGTCGTCGAGGACGGAGGTGACGAGCTTCTCAAGCTCGACCTTTCCCTCGGCCCCGCCCGTGCGCCGGTACGGGCGCGCCTGCGCCCGCTTCAGTACGGCGACAAACGCGTTGGACGGCACTGGGTCGCCACCGTGGTGGGCCACGGTCACGGCGAGGCGGCCGAGCGCGAGGTCCAGGCAGAGGTCGAGCAAGTTGTGCTGCAAGGGGTGGGACTGGGACCTGATGCACCAGGCGCGAAGGATGCTTGCCGGCGCCGGGGACGAGAGCATTGCGCTTGCGATGTGGAGCGGGGTGACCTGCGCATGACCCCGCCGCGTCGCCAAGCTCACCGCTTGCCGCACGACGACGGCCGCCTCCTCCCCCAGCGAGTGCCCGTCGGTGACCCGCATTCTACTCATGGATCAGTTCGAGCTAGGGTAGTAGAGGCAGGTGTTTCTTCTTTTTTGTCGAGGTGGGTGCGTGCAGAGATTTATGCATGCATGGCACGGCGGCCGGCATGCAGGAGTAATTGCATGCGCTCCCCGGCCGGTTCCTGTATCTCTACGTACGGAATATATGCGGTGATCAACATTGGGATCAGTTAACAACCTCGATCGCCTGTCGATGTCATGTCACAGCAATCCTTGATCTGCCCAGACAATCTACCGTACGCTCGAATGAACAGAACTCATATCCATCTGCTTGTACTCATATGGAAATTATGCAGTCCATGAGCAGTCATGGCTGCAGGAAGGGACACCCAAGGACGCCGTGCCTCATGCATGCAGTGTAGTCATGGCAGAAGGGTACATAGGGTGACGACACAAGTGGTCCCAAAACATTCACCACCCTTATTACACAAAACAACTAAAGCCAAACAAAAGACAGGAATCATCTTCATCGCGGTTTGCACCATATGCTAAGTATAGGAGGAGTTGTATTGAGAATCTGCTATAGCAGCACACCTGTGAAACCCAAGAAATTTATAGAAAGAGCCCCAATAAGCATTTATAGAGGATGATTTTGTGGGATGCTGCTGGAGATGCTCTAACTACCACCACATATTTTCAGTCTCATCCCTAAAACGAATATAGCCGAACACGTACGCCTAAAATGCAGTTGAAACCATTACATTTTCACTCAAGGTTAAATTATACAGCACGCTTGTCAATAGTTCTTTTTTTCTTTTTACAAAAAAGCATGCATATGCTAGCCACAAGCCTTCTCAAAATCTTGTCATGAAACCATTGACTAAAAGTTTCTGTCACAGAACTACTAGAAACTCATGCCCTTACTTTCGAAACACGACAAAATAATTGTGATTGATTAGTTCTAGCTTTCACAACACACGACAAGACTCTGATCCACGGGTACATACCACATATAGCATGCATGCATGCTGTAAATGTGGTGCGTATCACTGGTCCATCCTGCGCATTGCTGCCCCCATTGCTGCATTAATTGATGGCGATATATAAGCTCAGTGTGTAGTTGTATGTGACATGAATATTCGAATAATAATAAAAAAACTACAACTAAAAATACAAATGACATATTGTACTTGATTATTTTTATAGCCATAAAGCATTTAGGAGTATTAAATATAAATAGCGTAATAAAATGAGTTGCTTCTCATGCATGGTTGCATGTTGGTGTGTGCATTTTTTCCTGCATGGTTACATGTTGCATGAATCTTTTCCCATGAATGGTTGCATGTTGACATGACATGTTTGAATGTTAAGAGAAATATGTTAGTGGGGATCACATATTTAGTAACTCTCATGGGTATGAAACAGATGACATAAATGGGCTCAAAACATTCGCCACCCTTATCTACTACCCCTATAAAAGGAAGAGAGGGCGGAGAACCAAACAATCAGATTCATCCATCAACAAGATCTAATGGCCCTTAATCCTCCAATGTTTAACGCAAGCAAACCACGCGTTAAGCCAAATCCATCGATCGCTAATCTGACCCGCCGTTCAAAAAAAAAATGCTCCCACACACGACCGCACGACCTCTCCCCTCCTCCACGCACGACCCCTCTCGCCTCCCCTCCCCGCACGTCTCTCGCCCCATCCTCCTCCTCCCGTGCCGTTCGCCGCCCCGTCGTTCCTCTCGCAGCCTCGCACCGCCTTTAGTCGCAGGAGCCGCCCCGCCGCGCCTGGAGCCGCCTCCCATAGCCGCGGCCAGTCGCCGCGCCCGGAGCCGCCTCCCGCAGCCGCCGCCGGTCGCCCCGGGAGCCTCCCCGCCGGCCTTTTGCGCCTCCCGCGGCCGCGCCCTTCGTCGCCGGTGGCCGCGCACGTCGCCCCGAGAACCACCCCGCCAAGCCTTGCCGCCTCCCACAGGCGCGCCCGTCGCCCCGCCCCGCCGGCCCTTCACTGCCTCCCATCGCCGTGGGTCGCCGCCGCCGGAGCCGTCCTCTTCTGCTTCCCGGCGGCCTAATGCAAGTAAGTTTCTTTTACACTTTCAACCAAAGGAATTGAGCAACTAGGTGGTAACAGATGCGCAATATATCCTAAATATATTTGGACAGACTGATTACTTAGATTACTTTCATCAGCGAAATCATGTGAATGCTACTGTTGGCATAAACCTGTCTATACAGCCTATAGGTGCCTGTACGAATTTCCCGGAGAGCCGCCATGGGCGCTCTGGTTGACACCACCTTCTTCACATCTTCTCTGGCGAGGAAAACGTTGCACACACGGCTTGAGGAATGAGGACCCTCCCTCTCCTTCAGAGGAATGTTTAATTGCAAGTAGTAAATCTTTCTTCCCGTCCATATCTTGACAGATTTGGCCACCAAATTATCCATCTCGAATACCTAAAACTGCAAGCATCAGACCAAGCTAAGCATCATATTCAAAGAATATGCAACTTTCCTACATGATTCAGTTTCTTTAATTTCCTATTGCTGAACTGTATAGCGGTTTTTGTTCATGCATTTGGGTTCTATAGTCATTTGGGTTCTGCTCAGGGGATTTTATTCATGCATGATTCACTGTACAATAGGATTTGTTGAGAATTCATAAACAATAAAAGTTTTCTGCTTGGATCACAATTACTCAAATATCAGCCTTTTTTATGTTTAATTATTTTAACTGATCAACAACCTATATGTAGTACTTTCTGGAGCAGCCTCCCCTTATACAATTATGACCTTCTATTCATAGATGATAGACTATGTTCCAGAGCAGCCGGTATGAGCTTCATGTATTATGCTGGTTCATAAGAGGTTCACTTGGTGCAGATGATGAGGTCCTTGGAATGCTTCCTGTAGCACGGGAATTTCTACGCCATGGAGTTAATATATAATCTGAAATATAATATAAGAAGAAGGAAATGCATTTTGTTAAGTTTCCTCCACATTGTAGTAAGGGTTAGTCCATCCACCCTCTCTTCTCACCACAAACACCCTGGATTGGATCCATGTGGCAGCTGGTGATTCCAGGCTCCTGTGTGTGTATTTGGTGACATCTTGTTACACTATAGGAGGAAAAAAATAGTTTCAGGAGAATCGGGTTCCAGACTTTCAGTAGTAACAAAGTGCAATTCGGTGGAACCATGGAAGGTCCTGTAGCTTGGATGTGCAGGGGAGGCTGAAGGTTACAATCCTTTTAATTTGTTGATAATTTATTTGACGTAGATTGTAATTTATATGGCCGGAGTAGATTCGAATTTGCATAGTGTGGATCCCAAAAACTGGTTCCTTATACTGAACATTCCTTTGTCATGGAATTTCTGTACAACTACTGAAATTACCTTGTGCTAAAGAAGAGCTCAGGGAGCAGGACAAGGAGAAAAGAGCTAGAAAGGAAAAGACATATGTGAGATTCAATAAAATAATGATTTCTAACCGGTATGCTTTTCACATTGCCATATATAGGACCAGTACAATTTCCTTTTGATTAAGGACCTTTACAGATTGAGGCAACTGCAGACCCTGTAGAAGCTGCTTGAGAAGAACTTCAAGGACCTTCTTGAGGACATCCAATGCCTGAAAAGGTCTCTTCTGGTTACCATGGTTGTCACTTGAATTATAGCTTTGATCCCTTTTATATTATACCTACTATACAATTAACTTCAAAATTGTTCAGCTCATGTTAATGTTTACTACAAGATTGTTCCTTGCAACGACGAACGAGCTATCATGTAGTATAATCCTACTTTGGGTGTTGGATATAGGATAAAGGTATGGGGTTCTATGTAGGCTATTGATCATGAGTTTCTTTCACCATTTCATTGTCCCAGTATTGTAGAGTCAATAGGATTATGTATCCTTGTATATGATTCTCTGCTTAGTTTCACCTTTTGCCAATAGTACAAAAGCTCAACCATCTTTTTAAGCAGCAATCTGAAGGATGTCAATCTTGCAATATATTTATTCATATATTGTAGTGTTTTCTATCAAGATGATAGACACAATATATTATAATATGTACCATGTTGATAAATAAATTAGATTATTATTTTTGTGTATATTGCACATACAACATATTATGTGGTTGAAGAATATACATGCATAGGTAAATGATGCATAGCTTGGTCATTTTGTGCATTTGGCACTTCTTAGCTTATGATGATTATTGCATCATCTGGTTACAATATTGGCGCCTTTTGTTAGTAGTATAGTATGTGTCATATTTCCTCCATTGTACACAGTTAGTGTAGTATTGTTACTTCATGATGGTTTGTTTTGATATTTTCGTTCTACATGTGCTGTTGTTCCTGTCTTGTGCTACTGCCAGCCTCAACGCCAGCCCTTCTACGCCTACTTCAAAGGCCCATTCACCAACAGCCAAAATATTACTCCCTCCGTCCAGAAATACTTGTCATCAAAATGAATAAAAAGGGATGTATCTAGATGTATTTTAGTTCTAGATACATCCCTTTTTGTCCATTTTGATGACAATTATTTTCGGACGGAGGGAGTATCTTTTTTGATCCGTGTGAAATTAAGAGGGTGATAGGCCAGACCTTCAGAGAGTTGCAAACACATGTGCTACTTCTACGCAATTACATGTGTATTCTTCACTGTTGTGTATTCTAAGACCGGTAGGTAATGCCCTTCCATTCAATGGAAAATTGGATCAGTGGCAGTTGCCCGGTTGGTTTGCAAATAATCCTTTTGCAACTTGCCACAGCAGCCAACTAGCTTAAACTTGTGCTTGTTGAAGGCAGAATTTGAGCCTGCCCATATTTATGGATAATACATATGCATCCTTAATGGGGTACACGTGCATGTGCGCGTGCGTGATTACTATTAAATTTAATGATGGCCGCATCTGATAGAACAACCAAACTCTTAGTTAATTGCTTAGCATATTGGCCCTAATTATATTTGCACCCATTTGGAACACATTAGTCCATTGCAACATAGCATCTGAAGGCTTTCATGTTTCCCAGATCTTTTATATCGTTCCCAAATCCATTCGTGATAGACAAGACATTACTGTACATTGTGTTTGGGCATAAATGTATCTTTGCTTTAGTCATTTGCTTGCCGCCCACGGATCTAGCACCGTCTATCCCCCACACTGATGTATAGTTCTCTCCGATCTCACCCAACATAAACGGACAAACAACACAATTACCACCAGCGCTACGCAGGTCAATTTGAATATGGATAACTAGACAAACTTCAATTCAGTGGCCTTTTGATGATCTATGTTGCAAATGGTCAATACTTATGCTTTATCTTATTTTACCTTATCTCTGCTTAACTCGATTGCATCATCCTGAAAATATTAGTTTGTACATATTTTTTCTCGAATTGTCTCTTTGATAATAAAATGGATGAAAATATGCTTGGAGAGACATGAGAGGGGAGGGTGGGGGTGGAGAATGAAAATTTAAAGTATTTAAGGCATGGTGTTTTCGATACAAATGACCGTCAAGATGAACGACTCAACTTCTTTAAGGTTACACGTGCATTGCACGTGCGCGATTACTAGTTACATGAAATGGAATAGATGTTCACTAGCACTAGCACAAAACACTGTAGTAAAACAGAAGGCCAGAACCGTTTTTATCAGTTAGCACCACACCCCTACAAAGATCTTGTAAGTAAATAGAATGTCTGGGGTGTTACCGGGGAAGAGGACTCGTAGTCCACAGATCTAGTCTGCGATCCATCCTCCCATAAGTTTAACATTTTCAATATTGAGTCCCATCTCTTAACAAATCTCCTAAAATGAATATAGACAAAACTCTCCTTAAATAATGTTTAAACCATTATATTTTGACTCAAGTTTAAATTATACATATCGGCATTTTTTACATAAAGTCATGAATCTTAAGCACAAGTCTTCCAAAAATCTTGTCCTGTTAGCATTCACTACTTACTCACAAAAATTATAAAATACACCCCTTACTTTAAAAAAAGTATGAAAGAATTGGGATTTAAGTCTAGATTACATGTACCACAACATTTCTTGAGTGCAATATTATTTGTCTAGAATAAGTTTCTGCCACAACCCATCCTCATTTTCATACTTCCAATGCCACTAACCAAAAGGACACATATTCATTACCTCAAGGTATACGTACACCTAGCCCACCGTGATCATCAGGTTCGCAAACAACTTTCCAG
This sequence comes from Triticum urartu, assembly GCF_003073215.2. NCBI lineage: Eukaryota > Viridiplantae > Streptophyta > Magnoliopsida > Poales > Poaceae > Triticum > Triticum urartu. The sequence goes on along the minus strand of NC_053026.1, from coordinate 646,383,356 downwards.
TTAACTAAATGTTACTGCTGTGGATTATCACTATCCTGCCATAATAAATCCCCCCCCCTCCCCCAAGATCTATATTCTTAAGAGAACCTTAGGAAATTCCAACATAGACATGATATAAAAAGGTATATTAATCATGCACGATATGAAACACCAATATACCGCTCCCTGCATTCCAAAATATAAGGTGTATCATTTTTCATGGAAGTCAAACATTTTTATGCTTGTCCAAGATTATAGAATAAAATATCTACATCTTCAATACCTAATAGATAAAATATGAAATACTTTTCATGATGGAACAATATGGTACCAATTTGCTATTGTAGATATTGATAATTTTTTCCTAAAAACATTATCAAATATGTAAATTTTTTTTTTGAAATTTTCCTAGTTGAATATCAACCATCACTCCTGCACTCCCACTACCAACTACTAAACTTGCTTTAAATCTTTAATAATCATGAACCACAAGTGTTGAAAAAGCTTAGCCGTCGGATAATCAAGGCTTGTAGCTTTGATATGTTTCATTCGAAATACAGCAACATAGATCTCTTCTATAAACACTTCATATTTTCTCTACCATCATTATTTAGCACACTAGGTACAAGTGTATCTAGAATAATAGAAACATCATATGCAACTGGGCCAAACAAGGATTTGTAGAAGTAGTAACGTACAATAATATATCTCTATATCTTTGTGCTAAACCTTCCTATCTAAGGGTGATGGGGTCAGGGTCCTCCCGGGATCGTGTGGGATTAGTCGACTACCCCAGCTGGTGGAGGCCGCGGTGGATGGGAGGCGGCGAGGACGGGGTCGGGGTCAGGTTCCTCCTAGGACCGTGCCACCCTCGTCGAGTGGCATCGTTCACGACGAGGCAATCACTACTCTAGCCCAGCGGTTGCTATGGTGGGAGGTATGGGGCTTGAAGGGACGTTGGAGGCCGGCGCGGCGGGGTTGGGAGAAAGGAAGCCTAGTGGCGGTGGTGTCCCTATAATGGGCATTGGTGGAGGTGCAGAACACACAGATTGGTTGAGGGCATCGCCAAAAGAATGGCGGGCTCGGTGGGGGTGACTGGGAGGTGTGGGTGCTCGTCGGCACGACCCAGGAGAGAGTGGGGTTAGGGTTCAGACGGTTTTGAGATATGTTTCATTATAGTTGGCTTTTGGATCGGGCACTTACCCGAAGCGGTTCGGTGTAGGTGAAACCGCGTGAGTAACTTGTGCGTATGGTTTCTCCATGAAAACCGTCTGCAATATAAGGTGATTTTTTTAGAGAGCAATATAAGGTGTCTTTAAGTGTGTTGCTCGGGAGAGACCGGCTCCAATATTTGGTTGAGTTGGTTTCTATGTAGAAACGCTCTAGTGTGGGCTGAAATTTTGTTCGCTGAAAACTAACGCCAAAGCTAAGATTTGTACTTCGTGTCTGCAGAAATCCAATGCGACAGCTCGACTACATCATTTTATTATACTCCAGTGTAAGGCCGTGTAGATATATATGTCAACTGTTATTTCCTTGGAACGATCGCAAAAGAGGTTTTTTTGGGGACGCAAAAAGAGGTTGAGGTCTAGTACAACCTTGCGAGCTACTTGAGCGATGTGTCGAAAGTCTGAACCTGTTTAATACAGAGGTCGTTATCAAAAAAGGAAAAAGGCTCCGGTGGCAGTGATGCCTAGAGGTTCTATAACACAAAGCCTTGCCTCCAGCTAGATGGTCTTGATAGAAGTATTCGTTGCACAGAGTGTCATAATACCTTTGTCACTCAGTACAGGGGCGAAGCTACTAGAATAGAAGTCTTATGGGGTCAACCTCATTAATTGCAACGGTGTCAGCTTATCCAAATGAACACTCGTTAGTATTGATTCCATGAAGGTTTTGCTAAGTGTCACCTGACACCATGGGCCATATGCAACCCCTGTCCCTGCAGACACTCCATCAGCGCAACTCTAGTAGCGTCGTCATATTTCCAGCCTCCCTATTCATGGAGCTATATATCCATATATGAAGCACACTCCATATAGATTATGGGGACCTGAAGTTTTCATCCTGCCACATAGTACTACTAGTAAGGTACACGTGCATTGCACGTATGAGATTTGTCAATCAAATTATGAATAAATACCACATTATAGCATGTAAGCTTTGAGTCATATATATGCGTGATGTAGATGTTCGTTTAATCCTTATAGTTCGTGTCATTCAAAATCAATTTTAAGATTCATGGAATTGTGCGTTGTAAAGCATAAAGTAAAAACAAATAATGACGATTCATCTAGAAAAAAATTGGGCAATCATGATACGGAAGATTCTAGAACAAAGGAGAAGTCCTTGTGTTTTGAGCTTTGTGCATTTCTCTTAAGTTCAATCACGGAGTCTTCTAGATTGTACATGTGGCAAAATCTGGTGGATTGTAGATGATATCCAACGGCCAGTAGTGTTCGGATTTGCCATCTCTGCACCGTTGGATTGGTTTCATCCAACGACCATCTTTCAAAATTATTCACACACTATATAAGGGTATAGATATAGAAACGTAACTGTCATATGAAGCACGCTCTAAAATAAAACCCCACGACGTCATATATAACGATTGGAAGGAAAGATATAAAGGACACTCCAGAAACTATGACGATCCTCACAAGATGACGACTTTGTAAGAATGCCTTTTCTTAAAATTAAAATCATAGTAGTAACAGTTATTATGACAGTTTAGAATTAAAGTTCCAGTTAGAATTAAAGTTTTCATGTGGTTTGTCCACAAGGAAGTGATTTTGATCAAGGATAACTTGTTAAAACGAAGATGGGAGGGTAGTTCGATGTTGCTTTTGCGATCAGGATAAAAATATACAACACATCTTTCTCGATTGTCCACTTGCCAAACTGATTTGGCGTGCGATTTATATAGCCTTCAACGTTAGTCCTCAGACTAGAATCAACATGTTATATGGGACGGGAGTAAACGGAGTAGAACCAAATATCGTGAGACATATCCGGATAGGGATATGTGCCTATTTTCGGCTATATGAAACTGTAGAAATGATATGATATTTAACAGAGTTTTTTTGCCAACTTTTTGCAGGTTATATACAAAGCCGCGTGGATCTGTACGTGGTCTTTACTCACTCATGCATACTCCAGGGAGCTTTTGGCTACTAGGTGCAACCGCTGGGAGATGATAGAACAGGTTATCTTAAATTGATTTAGATGGGGGACTAATAATAGGCTAGGTGTTTAATCATCGTATATTATTTTTTGCCAGCCGTGGCATTTTCTATTCTATTTTCCTTTGGCTACTTTTGTAAGCCAGTACTGGACCAAAGATTTCGTATTCGTATTTTCGTTAAATAACATGGCTGCATGCATCACTCGGATGCAGAGGCAGGGGCTATCCTTCTTTTCATTTCAGAAAAAGAAAAACACAGTTATTACGATGGTTGACCATACATGGCGATTCTTTTTTTTTTTGAGCGATATACATGGCGATCCTACTCTACTAGAGTTCCTCTTACTCGTCCTTGACGAAAAGATCGTTATTACTACTTGGCACTATTGGCACCGGCCACTGCCCACACAGCAGAGCTGGTTGAAGAAGATATCGTACGTGTGTGGGCGGATACGCGAGGCGCGAGCCATGCATTTCAAAGGCAGATAACTATTAGTTATAAAATCAAACACTATGCCGTCCGTTGCAGGTGCAGGCCAGGCACGTGTCGGCAATTGCCAAGGAGCAGGAGCACTTGTCGGGCACGTAGCGGCACTTAATAATTAACTTCGGACATTGCATCGATCGATTAATGCCGGTGCCATGCCATACCAGAGCTCTGCGCCCGTTACGAGCTGCTCACCATGTCATACCAGAGCTCTGCGCCCGTTACGAGCTGCTCACCATGTCATGAGGTTTGCTCAGGCGCTCAGCAAAAGCCTATTTGCTTACAGTACCGCATCTTTATTGTCGCCAAAAATCATTTCGCTTAGATTTTAGCACCACCATAGATTATGGCTCTACATGTTAGGTTTTTTCATACAATTTTGCTAAGTCTCAGTCGTTATGTCTCAGTCGATGTTATCTTCCTTTGATTTTGCATGGAGATTCGTACGAAAAAATTATTTTCAGTTTTTCTTTTTCATCTTACATACTATATCACATGATTAAGTCTCAGTCGACTGAGACCAAATCACACCCTTTTTCATAATAGACTAATTTAATTAGTACGTGCTTCTAGGCCAGCCATAACTGACGCCGTAGCGCACACATGTAGTAAGGTCCCAGAATGCCTCACCTGTCGCTAAATGTCCATTTTTTAAAAGGAGGATACATCCCGGCCTTGATGAAGGGGTGCCGAATATCCAAGCTGAATACCAAACAGACATCGCATCAAAGCCTATCATTTAAAGACAAATGCCTCAACAAGGGAACGACATCGGGGACGCCGTCATCGTCTGCCATGACCGAAGTCCGCACGTGTCGGAGTAATTAGCCATGGGTAGCCTCATCTGCTCCCCATTGCATTTCAAGACATCAGGGCCGACTTCGCCCCTCAAGACCCGAAGATCAGCCAGCCGCCTTCTTACGGCCGACTGGTCCCAGTGGCCGGCTGGCAGAAGACGGCAAGGCCCAGAGAATGGCCTCAAAGTGGGCCGACTCCTGGCGGGCGACCTCTAGAGAGGCCGGCCCTCGGCAGGCTGTCGGAGTAATGGGCCGCGGGTAGGCCAACCCGAGCCCCAGAACCTTTTAAAACATCGGGGCAGGCTGCGCCCCTCAAGACCCCAGGACGAAGAGCCGCCTCCTGGGGAGTCGACGGCAAGACGGACGACTGCCCGCTCATGGCCGAGTCCCAGGGACGACTTCCAGAGAAGCCGGCTTTGGGGAGTCGGTCTGTGACTCCAACAAACCCCATGACCTCATCAAAGGGGACGAGGCAGGGGCGTGGCTACAATGAAGCCCACCCCCGCCCCTCACCAAGGGCAGGCATGGCCGCAGCACGCCGTACCCCGGAAGATCTCCGTGCGGCGTGGCACTATTGCCATGCCGGCCCTGACACCAGCACCACAGGGCCGAATCCTGCACCCACAATGGCTTGTCTGTACGGCCTGGAGGCACCAGGCCCCACCAGTCAGTGAGACCTCAGGAGACGGCAGGAGAACCACCAGTCGGACCCGTCGGGAGTCGACCCGGGGGAGTCGGCCGAGTCCTCCCCCGGGGCCCACGCGCCATTAATCAAGATGTGATGGGAAGAGGCAACAGTGATTGCCCGCCAGGCGGCGGGGCTGTTGCCACGACCTCATGATCAAGCCCGCGTCATCAGAAGCACGGCTACAGTAAGCAGCAGCCGGCAAGACCCGCCCGCGGCGGACGCGGGCTGTCGGCTCCGTACCAGGCCAGTCGGCGGGCCCCAGCGGTCGGCAGAGAAGACGGAGGCCAGAGACACTGACGGCTGGGCCCACGCCCAGCCGGATTACCATTGTACCCCTGGGGGGGGTAGGCCTATATAAACCCCCCAGGGCACCCATGCAAAGGGTTGGAACCCATTAGCTTTAGACCAGATCATATAGAAGGGAGAGAGCTAGTCTTGCCCTCTCCTACCACCAGAAAACAGCTCAAGGAGCAACCGTGTAAACACTTTGGCCATAGTGATCATGCGGAGACCCCGCAGAGCAGCAGTAGGGGTATTATCTTTCCGGAGAGCCCCGAAGCTGGGTAAGATTCGCCGGCGTGCATGTCTTCGCCTCATCCCGTTTCCAGACACAGGTGACGTTCTACTCGCCCCCACCATGATAAGCCATCCGTTGGCATATGTCGCACCAAAGCCCCGACATTTTGCGCCCACCGTGGGGCCTGGTGCACCGCCGCCTGGAGATCTGCTCTGGACGGGAACTCTTTTCCTCCCTGGCGAGCGCAGCCAGCCAGGCACGCCAGACAGAGTTTGCGCCAACGCGCTAAGCGGCGTCGAGATCGCCTACGCGGTCAGCTCCTTGGCCGAACTTGTCGGTGAGGTCCGCCTCTCCGACGAACCTGCATCCAACGCAGGCACGGGCGGCCCCGAGAACCTCCTCGTGGGCCTCCTCGATCAACTCCACGTTTCCGGCGAGCCCGCCGTAGACTTGGAGTCCGTAGGCTCCACCGACCCGATGCTGGTCGACTCCGACACCGCGTCGCTCGACGCATTCCCCACCAATGTGGCGGTCTACGACGAACCTCTCCCCCACGCAGAGAGCAACGGAAGCACCGTCACAGAGGTGCTAGTCATCAGTCATGACGAGCTCCCCGGCGGAGGAGCGCACGACTCGCTCGGCGCGGCGCTGCAAGACCTAACTGTGCCCATTCCGGAAGACGCTGACGCAGAGACGTTGGAGGCGCGCCGCCTTCAGCTCGTTGAAGACGCGAAGAAGCTGGCCAGCATGAGACGCTTGTCAGAGGCCTACCAGCGGGAGATGGATCGCGCCGTCGGCGGCTCACCGGCCCCGGCGGGGCCCAGCCGCCTTGGCGCGGTCCGGCAGTGCGGCGTAGCCATCGCCAACCTGTTTGGGGCAAGCCGTCCTGTGTACGCTACACCAGCGGAGAACATCCGAGCCGCCCAGGCAGCGGCGGACGAGCTGGACAATTTCGAGGGCGAAGAACGCCGCCTCATGATGGAACGAGTCCAGCGGCTTCTCGACGCGGCCGCCGTGCAGAACGAGGCCGGCTGCCGCATGGAAGCGCCTCAACGACCCGTCGACGACCTTCACCGAGATCAAGGCGCAACGTCTCGGACATCGACTGGCGGCGCCCGAGGAAGAAGAGACAAGGAGCCGACTGTCAGCCACAGTCGGACCCGCATTACCATAGAGCGTGACCGAGACGGCCGCCCAAGAGCAGTGGAACGACGGGACGACTATCCGCCTCCCCCTCCCCGCAAGGAGAGGCGAATCTCCCCGCCGCCTGTTGACCATCCGACTCTCGGTGACCGCCTTGGCCGCCGAGAGGGAGTTGGGGAGAATGACGCCCGCCACCCGATCGACCGACTCCACCGATCCTTAGCGCTGGAAGAAGAAGACGAGCTGGGTCCGCCTTGTTTCGGGCCCCGCATTCGGGACGAACCCTTTCCCAGAGGGTTCACGCTCCCAAGAGACAAGCCCAAGTATACCGGCTCCGTGAAGCCGGAAGACTGGCTAGTCGACTACTCCACGGCTGTCAGCATAGCAAACGGCAACAAGCCTGTCGCCGTAAAGTACGTTCCGCTCATGCTCCAGGGCACGGCCCGGACATGGCTGAACAGCCTAAAGCCCCGCAGCATCAACAGCTGGGTCGACTTCACCGAAGCGTTTGTCCGCAACTTCACCACCACGTACAAGCGTCCTCCCAAGCCTCGTCAGCTCTCCTTGTGCGTGCAAGGCCCTGACGAGTCGACTCGCGATTACCTCACGCGTTGGGCCGAGCTCCGGAACTCCTGCGAGGGCGTGCACGAGGTGCAGGCCATCGAGTACTTCACAGCCGGGTGCAGAGAAGGCACCCTCCTCAAGCACAAGCTCCTCTGAGACGAGCCAGAAACCCTCGACGAGCTGCTGATCATAGTGGACAAGTACGCCACGGCCGACTCCTCCATGAAGGCGGAAATTCAAATCAGCACAACTGGCAAAGTGGCTCCTCAAGCTCCAAGAACTCCGGCGACAGACGCCGGCCGGTGACAACAGCAGGGCGACAACAATCGCAAGGCCCCGTCGCCGGCTTCCAGCAGCCGGCAGGTCGCGACCGTTGAAGCCCAGCAGCCAGAAGAGCAGCCCCCGCCCAAGCGACAGAAAGGCGGCAAGCCAAACTGGTTGCCGGCCTTCTCCTATGAGCAGACCTTGGATGGACCTTGCAAGTTCCACAGCGGCGCAAAGCTGTCGAATCACACCACCCGAAAGTGCCACTGGCTCACCAGGATCGCCAAGGGAGACGGCCTCCTGCCTCCCCCACCTACTGGGCAGCCGCCTCCTCCTCCGCCCAGCAGCCGGCTGTCAGGTCAGTCGGCGCAGTACAGGACGAATACCCTGAAGATCATGGAGCCTATGTGGTGTTCACCAGTGTGGCTGATGATCGACGCAGCAGGCGGCTGCAGCGACAAGAGGTGAATGCAGTAGCGTCGGAGATGCCAGAGTTCATGCACTGGTCTGAGAAGCCCATCAGCTGGAGCAGGGCTGACCACCCAGAAGTGATGCCGAGTCCGGGCTCCTATGCCTTGGTCCTAGACGCCACCTTTGCTATGGACAGACGAGCCGCGCGTTTCTCGCGAGTTCTGATAGACGGGGGCAGCAGCATCAATATCATGTACAAGGACACCATGGAGAAGTTAGGGATCAAGCAAAGACAGCTTCAGAATAGCCGAACTGTTTTCCACGACATTGTTCCTGGGCTTTCCTGCTCGCCAATCGGCAAGATCCTGATGGACGTCCTCTTTGGGGACAAAGATCACTTCCGTAGAGAGCCTGTTTGGTTTGAGGTGGTGGATCTTGAGAGCCCATACCATGCGCTGCTTGGCCGACTAGCCTTGGCCAAGTTCATGGCGGTCCCCCACTACGCCTACCTCAAGATGAAGATGCCCAGTTCAAAGGGAATTCTGACTGTGGCCGGCGACTACCTAAAGTCGTCTGCTTGCGCAGCTGAGAGCAGTCGGCTGGCCGAGTCCCTGGTAATCGCGACTGAGAAGCGGCTCCTTGAGCGAGTTGTGGCGATGGCCGGCAAGCAGCCTGAGGTATCGCCCAACCCAAAGGAGTCGGAGGCTGAGGGTTCGTTCAAGCCGGCCAAAGAAACAAAGAAGATACCCTTGGACTCGGAGCACCCAGAGAGGTACGCCTGTAACACCCCGGATATGACTTTCCCAATTTGTACTCCAACTCTTGCCGTTTCCGGCGTTAACTTATTTTATTTTCTCGGGTTCGGGTTTTTGTCTCCGTGTGTTGTTGTCGTTGTCATGCATCTCATATCATGTCATCATGTGCATTGCATTTGCATACGTGTTCATCTCATGCATTCGAGCATTTTCCCCGTTGTCCGTTTTGCATTCCGGCGCTTCGTTCTCCTCCGGTGGTCATTTCTAGCTTTCTTTCGTGTGTGGGGATTAAACATTTCCGGATTGGACCGAGACTTGTCAAGCGGCCTTATTTTACTACCGGTAGACCACCTGTCAAGTTTCGTATCATTTGGACTTCGTTTGATACTCCAACGGTTAACCGAGGGACCGAAAAGGCCTCGTGTGTGTTGCAGCCCAACACCTTTCCAAATTGGCCCAAAACCCACCAAAACCCTCTCCATCATCTAGAGGTTCGATCATGATCGCGTGGCCGAAAACCGCACCTCATTTGGACTCTCCTAGCTCCCTTTATGCCTATTTAAAGAACCCCCAAAAATCTCCTTCTCCTTCCTCCCGAAAAAACCCTAGATCCACCCCTCGCGCCGCGCCGGACATTGTCCGTCCGGGCCGGACGCGTCCGCGCCGCCGCCGCCGCCCAATCACTCGCTGCCATGTGTCCCCGGGCGGGTGCCCACTTCGCCGCCGCCAGGGCCCCTGAAGGCCCGAGGCCGGCCCTCCCCGGCGCCGACCGGGCCCGGACGCCCCGACCGCGCCGCCCCCCTTCTTCCCCGCGCCGCCACCCTTCGTCTTCCTCCGCCGCCCGCCGCCCACCGGCGACGCGCGCCTCCGCCGCTGCAAGTTCCGGCCACCACGGGCCCTGCGACGCCGCGGCCACCGCCGCCAATCGCCTCGCCGCCAGGGCGGATCTGGCCCGGATCCGCCTCCTCCGACCTCCCCGGCGCCGCCCCGCGCACTCCTCCGGCGAACCTCGGTTCGCGCGCCAGCCCGATCCGTATCTGGGAGGTTGACTTTTTCCCCTCAAGTTTTCACTAAGTCCCCGGAATTTCCTAGTCCATGTGCCCATGTTCATAGCATCGTATCTTTGCATCCATAGCTCCGATTTGGGCATATAGCATATCAAATTGTTCGTCTCAGAGAGTACATCATTTCATTCCATTGCATCATTTTCATTTAAGTTCATCTTGGTGCCCGAAATGCTGTTAGAAGAGGGCTACTTGAGATTATTGTCAGATCTACTGCTCCATTTGCATATTTGTCATTTTGCCATGATTATTGTGTGCATGATATGCCCATGAGCTCTACATATGTTTTGTTAAGGGTTTTTCCATCTTTCCAGAGGTGCAACCCATGTATTTTTATGATGTGTGTGGTGACTAGCACAAGCTTGCAAAGTGGTGCACTTGTTAGTGCTGATTTCAGGGACTTAGTAATTTCACTAAGTCCTTGATCTGTTTATTTCATATGGCCATATGTTCATGTTGTTTCCTAGTGATCCGTGCCTCTTTTGAGGATGATCAGTAAGGATGTTTTGTTAATCATGTAGTGATCTATCCATCCATGTCTTTGTTTTCAATTATGGAGCATCCTAGCTTGAGTCAATCGAGCTCTACTTTTGCTACTTTGTGAATCTGGGCAGATTGTCAACTTGTTTGCAATTTTGCCGATGATGTTGTAGTTGATCCGTGCATGCTATGTTATTGTTCTTGCCATGTCTAGCTTGCATTTTGTGTATTCTTGATGGGTGTATGCTTAGTTTGTCATGACTTGCCCCGTAGTGAGTGCATCGAGCTCGTAAACATGCCTACTTGATATCTGTTTTCAGTATGTTCCAGTTTTCACTAAGTCTATGATCTGATTATGTTTTTGCCATGTTTACATGCTTGCAATTGTATTTTCTGATCCCTTTTGGCTCAAGGTCACTAAGGGACTTTTGTTAAGATCTTTGAGTAGCTCCATGCCATGCTTTACTTTGCCATGTTCAGGTCCTGTAGCATGTAGTTTTGTTACTCCGAAGAGTGCTACCTGATCTGAAATTCCAGACAAGTGTTAATTTCAGTAAGTCTGAGATCTGTTTGCCATATGCGTTTTTGCCATGCTTGTTTGAACCTGTTAATGGATGATTTGGCCGTAGCTCAGTGCTATACTTTTGTTAAGCATCTTGAATGCATCCCTGCCATGTATTTTGTTGTCATGTTTGGGTGCTTTAGCATGTTTATCTCATTGCATTTAGATGGCTATTTGCTGTAAATCGCAGACCGGTGTCATATTTGAATCGCTTGCCATTTCCAAACCGTAACTCCGATTCCGGCGTTCTTTATATCGTTTTCAAGCGATTTCATCTCATCTTTCCAGTGGCACACTTGGTTTTCCAATTTGAGGCCAGGTTCTTGCATTTCCTGTCACATCTTGCATATGCATCCCGCATCGCATCCCGCATAGCATATCATCGTTGCATCATGTTGTTTGAGCTTTGCACGTGGTTGATTATGTCCTTGTTGCTTGTTTGTCTTGTTTGGGTAGAGCCGGGAGACGAGTTCGCTAATGAGGAGCCCGTTGAGTTTGCTTTCGAGGATCTAGTCAACTCTGACAACTTTGCAGGCAAGATGATCATACCCTCGAAATCACTACTATCTTTGCTATGCTAGATTGCTCGCTCTTTTGCTATGACATTGCTACGATGCCTACCATTTGCTTTCAGGCCTCCCAAATTGCCATGTCAAACCGCTAACCCACCATGTCCTAGCAAACCATTGATTGGCTATGTTACCGCTTTGCTCAGCCCCTCTTATAGCGTTGCTAGTTGCAGGTGAAGATTGGAGGCCGTTCCTTGTTGGAACATTTATTTACTTGTTGGGATATCATTATATTATCTGTTATCTTAATGCATCTATATACTTGGTAAAGGGTGGAAGACTCGGCCTCTCGCCCAGTGCTTTGTTCCACTCTTGCCGCCCTAGTTTCCGTCATATCGGTGTTATGTTCCCGGATTTTGCGTTCCTTACGCGGTTGGGTTATAATGGGAACCCCTTGATAGTCCGCCTTGAATAAAACTCCACCAGCAGTGCCCAACCTTGGTTTTACCATTTGCCACCTAGCCTTTTCCCTTGGGTTTCGCGGACTCAAGGGTCATCTTATTTAAACCCCCCGGGCCAGTGCTCCTCTGAGTGTTGGTCCAACCTAGAGCACCGTGCAGGGCCGTCCCTTGGCAACTTGGGTTACGTTGGCTCCCGTACTCTTAGCTTATCCGGTGTGCCCTGAGAACGAGATATGTGCAGCTCCTATCGGGATTTGTCGGCACATCGGGTGGTGTTGCTGGACTTGTTTTACCATTGTCGGAGTTGTCTTGAAGAACCGAGATACCGAGTCTGATCGGAACGTCTTAGGAGGAGGTCTATTCCTTCGTTGATCGTGAGAGCTTGTCATGGGCTAAGTTGGGACTCCCCTGCAGGGATTTGAACTTTCGAAAGTCGTGTCCGCGGTTATGGGCAGATGGGAATTTGTTAATGTCCGGTTGTAGATAACTTGAACCTTAACTTAATTAAAATGAATCAACTGAGTGTGTTACCGTGATGGCCTCTTCTCGGCGGAGTCCGGGAAGTGGACATGGTGTTGGAGTAATGCTTGCGCAGGTTGTTCTCTAGATTTTCTCGCTCGCATTTTGCCTCCTCTTCTCGCTCTCTTTTGCGAACAGGATAGCCACCATATATGCTAGTCGCTTGCTGCTGCTCCACTTATATTTACCTTGTCTTACCTTTAAGCTTAAATAGTCTTGATCGCGAGGGTGCGAGATTGCTGAGTCCCTGTGGCTCACAGATTACTATTACACCAGATGCAGGGCCTGATGATTCCGCTCCAGGTGACGCGCTCGAGCTCAAGTGGGAGTTCGACGAGGACTCTCAACGTTATTATGTTTCCTTTCCTGATGATCAGTAGTGGTGCCCAGTTGGGGGTGATCAGGACCGTGTCACATGTTGGGTTTTCTTTTATTTTGGGGCCGTAGTCGGGCCATGAGTGTTTGGATGATGTAATGTTATTTATGTACCTTGATTGACGTGGCGAGTGTAAGCCAACTATGTTTTTCTCCACCTTTATTATTATATTACATGGGATGTGTAAAGATTACCTTACTTGCGACATATGCCTTCAATGCGATTATGTCTCTAGTCGTGCCTCGACACGTGGGAGCTATAGTCGCATCGAGGGTGTTAAAACGCCGTCGTAGGTGCAAACCTCGACAGCAAATAGGAAGGCGAGCTCGTCGATTTCCTCCGTGAGAATCAGGACATCTTCGTATGGTCCCCCAAAGACATGCCAGGTGTACCGACGTAATTCGCCGAGCACAAGTTACATGTCCGATCTGATGCAAAGCCGGTCAGACAGTCCCTGCGCCGCTTATCTGAAGAGAAGAGAAGAGTTGTCGGAGAAGAGATAGCCTGACTCCTAGCAGCCGGCTTCATTATGGAAGTGTTCTTTCCAGAATGGCTAGAAAATCCGGTCCTGGTACTAAAGAAGAACAAGCAGTGGCGAATGTGTATTGACTACACGAGCCTCAACAAGGCCTGCCCCAAGGACCCATTTGCTTTACCAAGAATCGATCAGGTGATAGACTCCACAACCGGATGCGAGCTGTTGAGTTTTTTGGATGCGTACTCAGGATATCACCAGATCAAGCTAAACCCGGCTGACAGACTAAAAACCGCCTTCATCACACCGTTTGGAGCCTTCTGCTACCTCACCATGACGTTCGGCTTAAGGAACGCCGGCGCCACCTTTCAGCGTTGCATGCAGAAGTGCCTCCTCAAGCAGCTCGGCAGGAACGCCCACGTTTACGTGGTCGACGTGGTGGTGAAGAAGGAAAAGTGTGGGACACTGCTGGAAGACCTCAAGGAGACTTTTGAGAACCTGCGCCGATTCCAGATCAAGCTCAACCCCGAGAAGTGTGTCTTCGGAGTACCAGCCGTCCAGCTCCTTGGCTTCCTGGTCTCTGAACGCAGCATAGAATGCAACCCAGTAAAGATCAAGGCCATTGAGAGAATGGACGTACCCAGCCGACTGCTGGACGTGCAGAAGTTCACCGGTTGCTTGGCGTCCATCAGCCGATTCATCAGTCGGCTGGGCGAGAAAGCTCTCCCCTTGTACCAACTCATGAAGAAGACCATTTTTTTAGTGGAACCATAAGGCGGACGAAGCTTTTCACCAGTTGAAGAAGATGTTGACTACTCCACCCGTCCTGGCGGCTCCGACTCCCAAGGAACCTATGCTCCTGTATGTCGCCGCCACCAGCCGGGTAGTCAGCACGGTCATTGTAGTGGAACGCAAGGAGGAAGGCAAGGCGCTACCTGTCCAGAGACCGGTATATTACCTGAGCGAGGTACTGTCGACCTCCAAGCAGAACTACCCCCACTACCAGAAGATGTGCTATGGCGTACACTTTGCTGCCAAGAAATTGAAGCCTTACTTTCAAGAGCATCCAATCACGGTGGTCTGCACGGCCCCACTTACCGAGATCATCGGTAGCCGAGATGCTTCTGGTCGAGTGGCCAAGTGGGCCATAGAGCTGGCTCCTTACACCATCCACTACCAGCCCCGCACTGCCATCAAGTCACAAGCACTGGCCGACTTCCTCGTCGACTGGGCCGAGACCTAGTACCTACCTCCAGCACCTGATTCCACCCATTGGCGGATGCATTTCGACGGCTCCAAGATGCGCACTGGCTTGGGAGCCGGTGTCGTCCTCACCTCTCCCAAAGGCGACAAGCTCAAATATGCGCTGCAAATCCACTTTGCCGCCTCCAATAACGTCGCCGAGTACGAGGTGCTCATTCACAGGCTCCGGTTTTCCAAAGAGCTTGGCATCCACCGGATCTTGTGTTATGGCGACTCGGACTTAGTGGTCCAGCAATCATCTGGCGACTGGGACGCGAAAGATGCAAACATGGCGAGCTACCGTTTCCTCGTGCAGCAACTCAGCGGGTATTTCGAAGGGTGCGAGTTCCTCCATGTGCCAAGAAATGACAACGACCAAGCAGATGCATTGGCACGAATTGGCTCTACCCACTAAGCAATACCATCTGGTGTCGCCCTTCAACGCCTCCTCAAGCCTCTGTCAAGCCTTCACCAGAATCAGACTCCATTTTTGTGCCGGCTCCTCCCGAAGACGTCGGATCCGGCTCCAGAGCTCCGGCAGTCGGAACGAGGATTTTGGCGGAAGACCCCAAAGCTGCCACAGCCAAACCCGGCCCGGGGACTACGGTGGCGGACTCGAAGACTCCAGAACTCAGCCCAAGGACCGCGCCAGTCGGCCTGGGGACTTCATCAACCTAGCAAGCGGCTGTTGACTCCACCCCGCCGCCTCCCAGCCCAACCGCCCTCGTCCAAGTCGCAGTTCTGGCAGTCGAAGAAATAGCAGCACCCTCATGGGCCCAACCCATCCTCAAATTCCTGGTGAACAAAGAACTGCTG
The DNA here is from genome assembly GCF_003073215.2 of Triticum urartu. Lineage (NCBI taxonomy): Eukaryota > Viridiplantae > Streptophyta > Magnoliopsida > Poales > Poaceae > Triticum > Triticum urartu. The sequence goes on along the minus strand of NC_053026.1, from coordinate 646,368,063 downwards.
ACTGATGAAACTTCATCTCGGCAAATACAACGCCGGGCGGCAGCCTACACCATAGTCAACAGAGAGCTGGTCAGACGCAGCATCACTGGTGTCTACCAGCGCTGCGTAGATCCAGAGCAAGGCCAAGCGATCCTCAAAGACATCCATCAAGGCGAGTGCGGCCACCATGCGGCTTCAAGAGCACTCATCACCAAAGCCTTTCGACACGGTTTCTTCTGGCCAACTGCCTTGGAAGAGGCCAAGGAGTTGGTCCAAAAATGCAAAGGGTGTCAGAAGTTCAGCTCCAAGCCGCACCAGCCAGCTTCTGCACTCAAGACCATCCCCATTGCCTGGCCTTTCACAGTTTGGGGTCTAGACATGGTGGGGCCATTCAAAACAACACGAGGTGGTTTAACTCACTTACTTGTCGTAGTGGACAAGTTCACCAAGTGGATAGAAGCAAAGCCAATCAAGAAGCTGAACGGTCCGACCGCCGTAACTTTCATCTCCGATATCACAATTCGGTACGACATACCACACAGCATCATCACCGACAACGGCACAAATTTCGCCAAAGGCGCCTTGGCCCGTTTCTGCGCAACACAGGGCATCCGACTGGACCTAGCGTCCGTCGCCCATCCGCAGTCAAACGGCCAAGTGGAGCGAGCAAACGGCCTCATCCTGTCCGGCATCAAGCCTCGGTTGATCGAGCCTTTGGAGCGCTCGGCTGGCTGCTGGCTCGACGAGCTGCCAGCCGTCCTTTGGAGTCTGCGCACGACTCCAAACAAGTCAACCGGCTTCACGCCCTTCTTCCTCGTCTACGGTGCCGAAGCCGTCATCCCAACGGACATAGAGTTCGACTCCCCACGAGTCACCATGTACACCAAGGAGGAAGCAGAAGAAGCACGACAAGACGGTGTCGATCTGCTAGAAGAGGGCCGGCTGTTGGCACTCAGCCGGTCCAGCATCTACCAGCAGAGCCTGCGCCGATACCACAACAGGAAGGTCAGGCCAAGATCTTTCCAAGAAGGCAACCTTGTGCTCCGGCTGATCCAGCGAACAGCCGGCCAGCACAAGCTGTCGGCGCCTTGGGAAGGCCCTTTCATCATCAGCAAAGTACTGGGAAACGATTCCTACTACCTGATCGATGCTCAGAAGCCCCGAGCACGCAAGAGGGACGACTCCAGCAAGGAGACAGAGCGGCCATGGAATGCAAATCTCCTCTGAAGATTTTACAGTTGATGCAGTATGTACCACGCTACCTTTTGTATTAAAGTACCAAGACTTCGGGCCCCCCGAGGCGAGCTCGGGGACTGCCCTCTTTTGTCTGTATGATAAAAATTATGACTGCGAGTATGTTACTCCTTTTTATGCCGTTTGGCACCGGGCTCGACAAGTCGGCCCGATGACTTGCCGCCTTGCACTACGAAATGCTTCCTACAGTTGGACAAGTAGTGTGTAAACGCCTAAACCGTCTCCTGTCAGAAGGCGCAGCTCGCAGAGCGACTGTACGGTGGGCAGCAGTAAGGTAGAATGGGCATTCGCATGAAAAATGGCTAAGGACTCAAAGCATAAAACATAGCTCAAGACAGCTTCCAGCCTTTCTCGCAAACCGACTCTCGGATAGTCGGATTGCCGTCTTCTATCTAACTTGCTCAAAAAAATCTTGAAAACGGCTAAGTACTTGCTTTCCCAAAGTAGCCTAGCACTTGATCTAGCGACAGTCCGCAGAGCGGCTGTCCGATTGGCAAGGCAGGCAACTAAGAGAAAGCGGCAAAGGAAAAAAGCCAAAAGAGCAATGAGCAAGAAAAGATAGAACTCAGATAAATATATTTACATAACATAGGCCCTTGGCCGAATTTTCGAGCAAAGGTTCAAAATACACCCCGCGGGTGGAATTGTGCGAATTAACAAGTTCTTCAAAGACTACTGAAGCAGACAAAACAAAGATACAGCGCCAGCTTAGGAAGCAGCAGACGGACTCGGAGGGTCAGAGGAGGCGCCAACGCCAGGCGTCGGGGCGGCCGGCTGGCTAGTCTCGGCTTGATTGCCTACGGCGGCAGTCGGGTCAGTCGCACGCGGCTCGTTGCTGGAGGCACGGTCGAGCTGAGGCTGGCCGTCTGCTCCGTCTTCTGGTGCCTCCGCCTCGAATCCGTCCTCCGCCTCGCCCTCTTCCACGACGCTAGAGCCAATCACCTCCGTCGAGTCCTCGCCGTAGTCTGGGTTCATCCCAAACCACTCCGGCGGTACCTCCTCGCCGTCTTCAGACCGCTCGAGGACGAAGATGCTGGTGTCGGTGTACTCAGCGATCGCCGCAGCACGCTTGACGAGGGCGTCTTCCGCGGCTGCCAGCTCCGGCTGGGCCTCCGACCGAAGCGTGGCCAGCCGGTCTAGGTCTAGCCCCGGATACCATGCCTTGACGAACTCCAAGGCCCGGCGCGCTCCAGCTCGGGCCGAAGAGCCCTTCCAGGCCTCAAGACAACCATCCGCGACCTCCAGCCAGTCGGCCGTCAGGCTGGGGGTGCGCGGAGCCTGCATATCCAGCCACAGGGCGGCAATTGCCTGGGCACCGACACGCTGAAGCCGGCGCAGCATCCGGTGAGCCGGCCGAAGGCGAGCCTCGTTGCTCAGGATGTGCTCGTCAAGAGTTCGGGGGGCATCGGCGGCAATCTTTGCGCCCTCCGTCCTCCGACCTTCATGGTCAGCCTCGATGGCTTGGATGGCGGCCTGCGACTGCCCAGGGAAGAAGTCTGCAAAGACACGAAGAAACGAAGAAGCAAGCCAAAAACCAGGAGTCGGCACGATCTAAGTCGGCAGCTCGAAGAAAGAAAATAAAGAAACTCACCATCAACGATGTCTTCAATCTCGTGGAAGCCGGAGGACAGCAGCGCCTCCTTGTCAGACCACGAGGAGCGCTCACTCGCGAACTCGGCCAAGAGGGCGGTTTCCGTCTCCTCCGCCTCCCTCCGCGACTTCACAAGCAGCTCCTTCTGCTCTGCCAATTGAGCGGCCAGCAGATCGCGCTCCGTGGCGAGCTTGCTGCACTCCTCCTCTTTGGCGCGCAAAGCGGAGTTGGCGTCACTCAGCTGCTGTTGAAGAGCAGCGTTGGCCCCTGAGAAGAAGAAACAAAGAAGGCGTCAAGTCATCAGTAAAGAAGGTCGCCGGGGAGATCCGGCCCGACTGTTCAGCAGTCGGCCCGAATCTCGGGGACTACAGCCCGCGGGTGCGCCAGCGCGCCCCCGCGAAGAAGGAAAAGGACTTACTCCGGCTCTCCGAAAGATCGGCGGTCCACTTGCCCAGCTCTTCAACGTTACGGTTGAAGGCAGTGACGCGGAGGTTGTGGTAATCCTGCGACGAACGTTTCAGACAAAAAGTTAATACCCAAAGTTCATCAATTGGTGTTCCAGGCTGCCTGCTCAGCAGCCAGCCCGAAACTCGGGGACTACACCCAGTGGGTGCGCTGGCGCGTCCCCACAGAGAGGAACAAGAAAAACAAAGGCCAAAAGGAAAAACATACCCGGACGGCTGCCCGCGACGCCAGGTACGCCTTGGTGCAATTCTGGAGAGCGTCGCCCTCGGCACGAAGCTTCGCCTGGACGTCCAGGAGCGCCTGGTTCAGCGGCCCTGTGCTGCCTCCTTGCACCCACCCAATGGGCGCGGTGCTCGTCGCCTCGACGTCTGGGATCGCCGAGCTGGCAGCGCCGACTTCCAAGGGGCGGGGCGCCGAAGTCGCCCTCTCCAGACGGCGGCGCGTTGGCAAGCCGACTTGGAGGAGTAGCCTCGCCACGGCCTCGTCTTCGGTCGGCGGCACCGGAGGGCCCGCCGGCTGCTCGCCCTGCGCACCTTCAGACGGCGGCGGAGGCGGCGGCGGAACATTCGCATCCGACGTACAGGGGTCGCCGCCCTCCCCCTCCACGACGGGGTTCTCCCCGCCGGCTTCCCTAGTCTGCCCCGTGAACTCTGGAGGCGGCGGCGCAGAGTTCAACAGAGTGACGAGCACCGCCGACTGGCAGCGTGCGGCTTGCTCAGCCTGCTACTTCGCCGCGGCGGCGGCCTCGGCCTCCGCTAGTTTTTTCTTAGCGGAGGCCTCCGCCCTGTCGGCCTCCGCCTTCTCCAGGCGGAGGGCCTCTTCTTTGTTGCGCTTCTCCTGCGCATTCCGCTCCGTCGCCTCCCAGAGGTCAGCAGCGGGGTCAATCCGCCGAGTGGTGGCGGACGTCTCCGCTGACCCCATGACGGAGGCGGCGGTGACCCTCTCAAGAGAGAGGGGAGCCTTGAAGCAAGAGGGGCAAGCAGAGACTCAGACAAATCACAAAGAAAGAATAAAACTTTGAAGACAGAATACTTATGTGGAGACCAATGGCGGCTTCTTCACTTCCTTACGGAAGCGGATGGCCTTCGCGGCCGCCTCGTCCCGCCGGGTCGCCGCAGCCGAACCCTTGGGCTTCTTCGGTCGACTGCCGAACAAGGTCGGCACGGCCCTGCGCTTCTTCCCGCCGCCTGGAGCGCCCGACGCGGCAGAAGAGCCCGCGCCAGGCTGGCTGGCTCCTAGCCGATGGCGAGGGGCGACTTCTCCCTTGGCGTCGTCGTCAGGCCAGTCGGCGAAAGTGGCCGAAGGCCTGAAGTCGCCCGCTGTTCCTCCTCCTCCCTCGGCGTCATCTTCCAGAGCCGCCGCCCCCAGATCGGGGTCGTCGACGTCGCTCTCCGCCCGGTCGGCGAGGAACTCGCGGGCCGGCCCCGAGGTGCCGGCTGGTGGGTGAAGGAGGGGATTCTAACCAAAGCCGACTGGTCAAAACAAAACTCGGCAAGAAGAAGGCAATCCAAAGAAAGAAAAGAAAGGCGACTCACCACGGGCGGGGGGTTGGCGCGGGAGTACGGCTCCTTGCCGAACCGCCAGTCCTCCAATGGCCTGCTGTCCGAGAGGTAGTTCACCATGAAGGCCACCTCTTCGTGAGGCATGTCCTTGGTGCGCATCCGACTCGGGTCGCGATGCCCGCTCATCTGGCATATCATATGAGGGCGGCCTTGGAGTGAGAGAATTCGGCGTGAAACGAAGGCGGCCAGTAGGTCCGGACCAGTCAGACCCTCCGACTGCGTCAGCACTCGGAGTCGCGTGATGGCGCCGGCTCCCGCAGGCGTCAGCGACTTGGCCCGGTACGACCAGTTGGGCAGTCGTCCAGCTGGCGGGCCGGCTTCGAAAGCCGGCAAGTTGACCCAGTCCCTCCTCGCGGAGGCGTTCTTGACGTAGAAGTAGGATCTCTGCCACATCTTCACCGACTTGATCAGCGAGATGGAGGGGAAGGGATTGTCGGCCCCCGACCTTCGCACGACGATGAAAGCACCGCACTGAGCCGGCATGCCCGCAGCCTGGGTGACGAGCTTGGAGAAGAAGAGCTCCCCCCAGAGCTCGAGGGTGGGGAGGACTCCGAGGAAGCCTTCGCACATGGCCACGAAGGCGGACAGCAGCACCACTACGTTGGGGGTGAGGTGGTGCGGCTGGAGGCCGTAGAATTCGAGGAAGGACCGGAAGAAACTGCTCGCTGGCAGCCCCAACCCGCGCAGGCAGTGCGAGCGGAAGATAACCCGCTCGCCCTCCTACGGCGCGGGGGAAATCTCCCCCTTCGGCGCAAGACGCACCTGCACGCTATCCTCGCCGAGGAGCCGACGAGTCTGGCGGAGGAACTCGATGTGGTCTTCATGAACTTCGGAGCCGTCCCAGGTGCCGGAGCGCACTGGGGGAGGCGCGGCGGCGGAGGAAGAACTCATCGTGAGCTGTCGCCGCAGCGTTCGCCGGAGCTTGGGTGCACGGCGGAGCGAACAAGAGAATAGGAAGGAGGAAGAGTGAGGAACAGCAAGAAGGAAGAGAACGAGGAGTAGTGGGAAGGAGGGGCGCGCGTGCCCCCCTCTTCCCCCTACTTATAGCCTCGTGGGCTGCGAAGACGAGGGGGCGGACGTGGGGATTTACTGCGCCCATGACCCCACGACCCCCATGATCTACGGTAAAGTTACTGCGCGCAGTAACTCCACGGGAATCCCAACCGTGCACCAGGGCCGCAGCGGATCCGCTCGGGCGCCGAGGCGCGGTAGTGGCGGGCCCAGCCTATGGGCCTGTCCCGTCGCACGCGTAGGCTGGTAGGACGGCCTAGCCATGTGCCCTCGCGTGTCAGGCCTAGAACGGGCGGCGGCCTGGGGGCTTAGCTAGCATGCCACTTAAATCCCGCCGCGACGTTCGAAATACTGAGCGAGTCGGAATTGAGTGAGTCCGAGTTGAGAAAGTCCGACTCCTTCTAGTCGGCCCGGCAGAAGTCAATCAAAGACCATGCATTGAGCACCCGGAAAGAGAAACTGTTGACGCTTCTCGGCCGATCGTCCGCGGCGCCTCACCAGCTTCGGGGACTACTGTCGGAGTAATGGGCCGCGGGTAGGCCAACCCGAGCCCAGAACCTTTCAGAACATCGGGGCAGGCTGCGCCCCTCAAGACCCCAGGACGAAGAGCCGCCTCCTGGGGAGTCGACGACAAGACGGCCGACTGCCCGCTCATGGCCGAGTCCCAGGGACGACTTCTAGAGAAGCCAGCTTTGGGGAGTCGGCCTGCGACTCCAACAAACCCCATGACCTCATCAAAGGGGACGAGGCAGGGGCGTGGCTACAGTGAAGCCCACCCCCGCCCCTCACCAAGGGCAGGCATGGCCGCAGCATGCCGTACCCCGGAAGATCACCGTGCGGCGTGGCACTGTTGCCATGCCGGCCCTGACATCACCACCGCAGGGCCGAATCCTGCACCCACGACGGCTTGTCTGTACGGCCTGGAGGCAGCAGGCCCCACTAGTCAGTGAGACCTCGGGAGACGGCAGGAGAACCACCAGTCGGACCCGTTGGGAGTCGGCCCGGGGGAGTCGGCCGAGTCCTCCCCCGGGGCCCACGCGCCATTAATCAAGATGTGATGGGAAGAGGCAACAGTGATCGCCCGCCAGGCGGCGGGGCTGTTGCCACGACCTCATGATCAAGCCCGCGTCATCAGAAGCACGGCTACAGTAAGCAGCAGCTGGCAAGACCCGCCGGCGGTGGACGCGGGCTGTCGGCTCCGTACCAGGCCAGTCGGCGGGCCCCAGCGGTCGGCAGAGAAGACGGAGGCCAAAGACACTGACGGCTGGGCCCGCGCCCAGCCGGATTACCATTGTACCCCTGGGGGGGTAGGCCTATATAAACCCCCAGGGTACCCATGCAAAGGGTTGGAACCCATTAGCTCTAGACCAGATCATATAGAAGGGAGAGAGCTAGTCTTGCCCTCTCCTACCACCAGAAAACAGCTCAAGGAGCAATCGTGTAAACACTTTGGCCATACTGATCATGCGGAGACCCCGCAGAGCAGCAGTAGGGGTATTATCTCCCTGGAGAGCCCCGAAGCTGGGTAAGATTCGCCGGCGTGCATGTCTTCACCTCATCCCGTTTCCAGGCACCGGCGACGTTCTACTCGCCCCCACCATGATAAGCCATCCGTTGGCATATGTCGCACCAAACCCCCGACACAGGCGGCCCCAAACACCCTCAAAGTTTGTACCACATTATGACGACATGACGGGGCGTGGCTGTTGGGGAACGTAGTAATTTCAAAAAAATTCCTACGCACACGCAAGATCATGGTGATGCATAGCAACGAGAGGGGAGAATGTTGTCTACGTACCCTCATAGACCGAAAGCGGAAGCGTTAGCACAACGCGGTTGATGTAGTCGTACATCTTCACGATCCGACCGATCCAAGTACCGAACGCACGGCACCTCCGAGTTTAGCACACGTTCAGCTCGATGCCGTCCCGCGAACTCCAATCCAGTAGAGCTTCACGGGAGAGTTCCGCCAGCACGACGGCGCGGTGATGATGATGATGTTCTACCGTCGCAGGGCTTCGCCTAAGCACCGCTACGATATGATCGAGGTGGATTATGGTGGAACGGGGCACCGCACACGGCTAAGAGATCAAGAGATCAATTGTTGTGACTATGGGGTGCCCCCTGGCCACGTATATAAAGGAGTGGAGGAGGAGGGGGCCGGCCAAGAGGAGGAGGCGCGCCCAAGGGGGCAATCCTACTCCAAGTAGGTTTTGCCCCCCTTTCCTATTCCAACTAGGACAAGGGGGAAGGAGGAGGTGGAGAGAAGGAAGGAGAAGGGGGGCCGCGCCCCTTCCCTTTCCCAATTCGGATTGGGGAAAGGGGGGCTGCGCGCCACCTCCTGCTGCCTCTCCTCTTCCACTACTTTGGGCCCATGAGGCCCAATAACCCCCCCCCCTGGAGGGGGGGGGGTTCCGGTAACCCCCCGGTACTCCGGTATATATCCGATAACCCCCGGAACCATTCTAGTGTCCGAATATAGTCGTCCAATATATCAATCTTCATGTCTCGACCATTTCGAGACTCCTCGTCATGTCCGTGATCACATCCGGGACTCTGAACAACCTTCGGTACATCAAAAATCATAAACTCATAATATAACCGGCATCGAAACGTTAAGCGTGCGGACCCTACGGGTTCGAGAACTATGTAGACATGACCTAGACATGTCTCCGGTCAATAACCAATAGCGGAACCTGGATGCTCATATTGGCTCCCACATATTCTACGAAGATCTTTATCGGTCAGACCGCATAACAACATACGTATGTTACTTGCCTGAGATTCGATTGTCGGTATCTCAATACCTAGTTCAATCTCGTTACCGGCAAGTCTCTTTACTCGTTCCGTAATACATCATTCCGCAACTAACTCATTTAGTTGCAATGCTTGCAAGGCTTAAGTGATGTGCATTACTGAGAGGGCCCAGAGATACCTCTCCGACAATCGGAGTGACAAGTCCTAATCTCGAAATACGCCAACCGTACAAGTACCTTTGGAGACACCTGTAGAGCACCTTTATAATCACCCAGTTATGTTGTGACGTTTGGTATCACACAAAGTGTTCCTCCGGTAAACGGGAGTTGCATAATCTCATAGTCATAGGAACATGTATAAGTTATGAAGAAAGCAATAGCAACAAACTAAACGATCAAGTGCTAAGCTAACAGAATGGGTCAAGTCAATCACATCATTCTCCTAATGATGTGATCCCGTTAATCAAATGACAACTCATGTCTATGGTTAGGAAACATAACCATCTTCGATCAACGAGCTAGTCAAGTAGAGGCATACTAGTGACACTCTGTTTGTCTATGTATTCACACATGTATTATGTTTCCGGTTAATACAATTCTAGCATGAATAATAAACATTTATCATGATATAAGGAAATAAATAATAACTTTATTATTGCCTCTAGGGCATATTTCCTTCAGTCTCCCACTTGCACTAGAGTCAATAATCTAGATTACACTGTGATGATCCTAACACCCATGGAGCCTTGGTGCTGATCATGTTTTGCTCGTGGAAGAGGCTTAGTCAACGAGTCTGTAACATTTAGATCCGTATGTATCTTGCAAATTTCTATGTCTCCCACCTGGACTAAATCCCGGATGGAATTGAAGCGTCTATTGATGTGCTTGGTTCTCTTGTGAAATCTGGATTCCTTTGGTGAGGCAATTGCTCCAGTATTGCTACAAAAGATTTTCATTTGACCCGATGCACTAGGTATGACACCTATATCGGATATGAACTCCTTCATCCAGACTCCTTCATTTGCTTCTTCCGAAGCAGCTATGTACTCCACTTCACATGTATATCCTGCCACGACGCTTTGTTTAGAACTGCACCAACTGACAGATCCACCGTTTAATGTAAACATGTATCCGGTTTGCGATTTAGAATCTTCCGGATCAGTGTCAAAGCTTGCATCAACGTAACCATTTACGATGAGCTCTTTGTCACCTCCATAAACAAGAAACATATCCTTAGTCCTTTTCAGGTACTTCAGGATGTTCTTGACCGCTATCCAGTGATCCACTCCTAGATTACTTTGGTACCTCCCTGCTAGACTTATAGCAAGGCACACATCAGGTCTGGTACACAGCATTGCATACATGATAGAGCCTATGGCTGAAGCATAGGGAACATCTTTCATTTTCTCTCTATCTTCTGAAGTGGTCGGACATTGAGTCTTACTCAACTTCACACCTTGTAACACAGGCAAGAACCCTTTCTTTCCTTGATCCATTTTGAACTTCTTCAAAACTTTGTCAAGGTATGTGCTTTGTGAAAGTCCAATTAAGCGTCTTGATCTATCTCTATAGATCTTAATGCCCAATATGTAAGCAGCTTCACCGAGGTTTTTCATTGAAAAACTTTTATTCAAGTATCCCTTTATGCTATCCATAAATTCTATATCATTTCCAATCAGTAATATGTCATCCACATATAATATCAGAAATGCTACCGAGCTCCCACTCATTTTCTTGTAAATACAGGCTTCTCCAAAAGTCTGTATAAAACCAAATGCTTTGATCACATTATCAAAGCATTTATTCCAACTCCGAGAGGCTTGCACCAGTCCATAAATGGATCGCTGGAGCTTGCACACTTTGTTAGCTCCCTTTGGATCGACAAAACCTTCCGGTTGCATCATATACAACTCTTCTTCAAAAAATCCATTCTGGAATGCAGTTTTGACATCCATTTGCCAAATTTCATAATCATAAAATGCGGCAATCGCTAACATGATTCGGACGGACTTAAGCATCGCTACGGGTGAGAAGGTCTCATCGTAGTCAATCCCTTGAACTTGTCGAAACCCTTCCGCAACAAGTCGAGCTTTGTAGACAGTAACATTACTGTCAGCGTCATTCTTCTTCTTGAAGATCCATTTATTCTCAATTGCTTTCCGATCAATGGGCAAGTCAACCAAAGTCCACACTTTGTTCTCATACATGGATCCCATCTCAGATTTCATGGCTTCAAGCCATTTTGCGGAATCTGGGCTCACCATCGCTTCTTCATAGTTCGTAGGTTCATCATGATCCAGTAGCATGACTTCCAGAACAGGATTACCATACCACTCTGGCGCGGATCTTACTCCGATTGATCTACGAGGTTCAGTAATAACTTGATCTGAAGTTTCATGATCATCATCATTAACTTCCTCACTAATTGGTATAGTTGTCATAGGAACCGGTTTCTGTGATGAGCTACTTTCCAATAAGGGAGCAGGTACAGTTACCTCATCAAGTTCCACTTTCCTCCCACTCACTTCTTTCGAGAGAAACTCCTTCTCTAGAAAGGATCAATTCTTAGCAACGAATGTCTTGCCTTCGGATCTGTGATAGAAGGTGTACCCAACAGTCTCCTTTGGGTATCCTATGAAGACACATTTCTCCGATTTGGGTTCAAGCTTATCAGGTTGAAGCTTTTTCACATAAGCATCGCAGCCCCAAACTTTAAGAAATGACAACTTTGGTTTCTTGCCAAACCACAGTTCATAAGGTGTCATCTCAACGGATTTTGATGGTGCCCTATTTAACGTGAATGCGCCATCTCTAAAGAATAACCCCAAAATGATAGCGGTAAATTAGTAAGAGACATCATAGATCGCACCATATCTAGTAAAGTACGATTACGACGTTCGGACACACCATTACGATGTGGTGTTCCGGGTGGCATGAGTTGCGAAACTATTCCGCTTTGTTTCAAATGTAGACCAAACTCGTAACTCAAATATTCTCCTCCACGATCAGATCGTAGATATTTTATTTTCTTGTTACGATGATTTTCAACTTCACTCTGAAATTCTTTGAACTTTTCAAATGTTTCAGACTTATGTTTCATTAAGTAGATATACCCATATCTACTTAAATCATCTGTGAAGGTGAGAAAATAACGATATCCACCATGAGCCTCAACATTCATCGGACCACATACATTTGTATGTATGATTTCCAACAAATATGTTGCTTGCTCCATTGTTCCGGAGAACGGAGTCTTAGTCATCTTACCCATGAGGCACGATTCGCAAGTACCAAGTGATTCATAATCAAGTGATTCCAAAAGTCCATCAATATGGAGTTTCTTCATGCGCTTTACACCGATATGACCTAAACGGCAGTGCCACAAATAAGTTGCACTATCATTATCAACTGTGCATCTTTTGGCTTCAACATTATGAATATGTGTATCACTACTATCGAGATTCATCAAAAATAGACCACTCTTCAAGGGTGCATGACCATAAAATATATTACTCATATAAATAGAACAACCATTATTCTCTGATTTAAATGAATAACCGTCTCGCATCAAACAAGATCCATATATAATGTTCATGCTCAACGCTGGCACCAAATAATAATTATTTAGGTCTAATACTAATCCCGAAGGTAGATGTAGAGGTAGTGTGCCGACTGCGATCACATCGACTTTGGAACCATTTCCCACGCGCATCGTCACCTCGTCCTTCGCCAGTGTTCGCTTAATCTATAGTCCCTGTTTCGAGTTGCAAATATTAGCAACAGAACCAGTATCAAATACCCAGGTGCTACTGCGAGCTCTAGTAAGGTACACATCAATAACATGTATATCACATATACCTTTGTTCACCTTGCCATCCTTCTTATCCACCAAATACTTGGGGCAGTTCCGCTTCCAGTGACCAGTCTGCTTGCAATAGAAGCACTCAGTTTCAGGCTTAGGTCCAGACTTGGGATTCTTCTCCTGAGCAGCAACTTGCTTGCTGTTCTTCTTGAAGTTCCCCTTCTTCTTCCCTTTGCCCTTTATCTTGAAACTAGCGGTCTTATTGACCATCAACACTTGATGCTCCTTCTTGATTTCTACCTCCGCAGCCTTTAGCATTGCGATGAGCTCGGGAATCGTCTTATCCATCCCTTGCATGTTATAGTTCATCACGAAGCTCTTGTAGCTTGGTGGCAGTGATTGAAGAACTCTGTCAATGACACCATCAACAGGAAGATTAACTCCCAGTTGAGTCAAGTGATTATGATACCCAGACATTTTGAGTATATGTTCACTGACAGAACTATTCTCCTCCATCTTGCAGCTATAGAACTTCTTGGAGACTTCATATCTCTCAATTCGGGCATTTGCTTGAAATATTAACTTCAACTCCTGGAACATCTCATATGCTCCATGACGTTCAAAACGTCGTTGAAGTCCCGATTCTAAGACGTAAAGCATGGCACACTGAACTATTGAGTAGTCATCAGCTTTGCTTTGCCAGATGTTCATAACATCTGGTGTTGCTCCTGCAGCAGGCCTGGCACCCAGCGGTGCTTCCAGGACGTAATTCTTTTGTGCAGCAATGAGGATAATCCTCAAGTTACGGACCCAATCCGTGTAATTGCTACCATCATCTTTCAACTTTGCTTTCTCAAGGAACACATTAAAATTCAACGGAACAACAGCACGGGCCATCTATCTACAATCAAACATAGACAAGCAAAATACTATCAGGTACTAAGTTCACGATAAATTTAAGTTCAATTAATCATATTACTTAAGAACTTCCACTTAGAAAGACATCCCTCTATTCTTCTAAGTGATCACGTGATCGAAATCAACTAAACCATAACTGATCATCACGTGAAATGGAGTAGCTTTCAATGGTGAATATCAATATGTTGATCATATCTACTATATGATTCACGCTCGACCTTTCGGTCTCAGTGTTCCGAGGCCATGTATGCATATGCTAGGCTCGTCAAGTTTAACCCGAGTATTCTGCGTGTGCAAAAACTGGCTTGCACCCGTTGTAGATGGACATAGAGCATATCACACCCGATCATCACGTGGTGTCTGGGCACGATGAACTTTGGCAATGGTGCATACTCAGGGAGAACACTTTTATCTTGAAATTTAGTGAGAGATCATCTTATAATTCTACCGTTAATCAAAGCAAGATAAGATGCATAAAAGATAAACATCACATGCAATCAATATAAGTGATATGATATGGCCATCATCATCTTGTGCTTGTGATTTCCATCTCCGAAGCACCTTCATGATCACCATCGTCACCGGCGCGACACCCTGATCTCCATCGTAGCATCGTTGTCGTCTCGCGAATCTCATGCTTCCACGACTATCTCTACCGCTTAGTGATAAAGTAAAGCATTACAGGGCGATTGCATTGCATACAATAAAGCGACAACCATATGGCTCCTGCCAGTTGCCGATAACTTGGTTACAAAACATGATCATCTCATACAATAAAATTTAGCATCATGTCTTGACCATATCACATCACAACATGCCCTGCAAAAACAAGTTAGACGTCCTCTACTTTGTTGTTGCAAGTTTTACTTGGCTGCTACGGGCTTAGCAAGAACCGTTCTTACCTACGCATCAAAACCACAACGATAGTTTGTCAAGTTGATGCTGTTTTAACCTTCGCAAGGACCGGGCGTAGCCACACTTGGTTCAACTAAAGTTGGAGAAACTGACACCCTCCAGCCACCTGTGTGCAAAGCACGTCGGTAGAACCAGTCTCGCGTAAGCGTACGCGTAATGTCGGTCCGGGCCGCTTCATCCAACAATACCGCCGAACCAAAGTATGACATGCTGGTAAGCAGTATGACTTATATCGCCCACAACTCACTTGTGTTCTACTCGTGCATATAACATCAATGCATAAAACCTGGCTCGGATGCCACTGTTGGGGAACGTAGTAATTTCAAAAAATTTCCTACGCACACGCAAGATCATGGTGATGCATAGCAACGAGAGGGGAGAATGTTGTCTACGTACCCTCGTAGACCGAAAGTGGAAGTGTTAGCACAACGCGGTTGATGTAGTCGTACGTCTTCACGATCCGACCGATCCAAGTACCGAACGCACGGCACCTCCGAGTTCAGCACACGTTCAACTCGATGACGTCCCACGAACTCCAATCCAGTAGAGCTTCACGGGAGAGTTCCGCCAGCACGACAGCGTGGTGACGATGATGATGTTCTACCATCGCAGGGCTTCGCCTAAGCACCGCTACGATATGATCGAGGTGGATTATGGTGGAAGGGGGCACCGCACACGGCTAAGAGATCAAGAGATCAATTGTTGTGTCTATGGGGTGCCCCCTGGCCACGTATATAAAGGAGTGGAGGAGGAGGGGGCCAGCCAAGAGGAGGAGGCGCGCCCAAGGGGGGGAAATCCTACTCCAAGTAGGTTTTGCCCCCCTTTCCTATTCCAACTAGGAGAAGGGGGAAGGAGGAGGTGGAGAGAAGGAAGGAGAAGGGGGGCCGCGCCCCCTTCCCGTTCCCTATTCGGATTGTGGCAAGGGGGGCTGCGCGCTACCTCCTGCTGCCTCTCCTCTTCCACTACTTTGGGCCCATGAGGCCCAATAACCCCCCCGGGGGGGGTTCCGGTAACCCCCCGGTACTCCGGTATATATCCGATAACCCCCGGAACCATTCCGGTGTTTGAATATAGTCGTCCAATATATCAATCTTCATGTCTCGACCATTTCGAGACTCCTCGTCATGTCCGTTATCACATCCAGGACTCCGAACAACCTTCGGTACATCAAAACTCATAAACTCATAATATAACCGACATCGAAACGTTAAGCGTGCGGACCCTACGGGTTCGAGAACTATGTAGACATGACCGAGACATGTCTCCGGTCAATAACCAATAGCGGAACTTGGATGCTCATATTGGCTCCCACATATTCTACGAAGATCTTTATCGGTCAGACCGCATAACAATATACGTTGTTCCCTTTGTCATCGGTATGTTACTTGCCCGAGATTCGAGCATCGGTATCTCAATACCTAGTTCAATCTCATTACTGGAAAGTCTCTTTACTCGTTCCGTAATACATCATTCCGCAACTAACTCATTTAGTTGCAATGCTTGCAAGGCTTAAGTGATGTGCATTACCGAGAGGGCCTAGAGATACCTCTCCGACAATCGAAGTGACAAATCCTAATCTCGAAATACGCCAACCCAACAAGTACCTTTGGAGACACCTGTAGAGCACCTTTATAATCACCCCAGTTATGTTGTGACGTTTGGTATCACACAAAGTGTTCCTCCGATAAACGGGAGTTGCATAATCTCATAGTCATAGGAACATGTATAAGTTATGAAGAAAGCAATGGCAACAAACTAAACGATCAAGTGCTAAGCTAACGGAATGGGTCAAGTCAATCACATCATTCTCCTAATGATGTGATCCCGTTAATCAAATGACAACTCATGTCTATGGTTAGGAAACATAACCATCTTCGATCAACGAGCTAGTCAAGTAGAGGCATACTAGTGACACTCTGTTTGTCTATGTATTCACACATGTATTATGTTTCCGGTTAATACAATTCTAGCATCAATAATAAACATTTATCATGATATAAGGAAATAAATAATAACTTTATTATTGCCTCTAGGGCATATTTCCTTCAGTGGCTACAATGCTGACGGCCACCCCCGAATCTAGGGCAAGCGTGGCCACAGTGCATTGTACGGGGCGGACGCCCCCGGCCGGCTCGGCACTGTTGATGTACGACCCATGACATCACCCATGACAGAGAGGACCATGGCCCCACTACGGACTGTCGGTACGGCCCACAGGTGGTGGGCCCTGCCTGTCCGTGAGAAGCCAGAGGGCGGCGAGCCCAGACCAACCGGCTCGAGGAGAGGTCGGCTCCTGGCCAGGCGGCCCTCCTCTCCTCAAAGTCCATGCGCCATTAATCAGAAGAGATGGGGGATGGCTACAATGATCACCCGCCAGGCGGCGGTACTGTACCCACGCCTCCCCCGACAAAGCATGCATCATTACCAGCATCGCTACAGTGCTGAGCAGCCGACGGACCCGCAAGCGGTGGGAACAGCCTGTCGGCCAAGTACAAGACAGCCGACCGGGCCCACCAGGCGGCGGGCCCCAGCGACCGGTGGAGAAGCCGACGACCATAGACACTGATAGATGGGGCCAACACCCAGCTAGATTACCATTGTACCCTTGGGGGTGGGCCTATATAAACCCCACAGGGCACCCATGTAAAGGGTTCAGACCTTAGTTCATTTCACCCACACCAACAGAGAGAGGAAGCTAGGGCTAGCCTTGTTCTTCTTCCTCCTCTAGAGAAACAGCTCAAGGAGCAACCTTGTATCCGCTCTTGTTACTATAGTGATCATGCGGAGACCCTGCAGAGCAGGACTAGGGGTGTTATCTCCTAGGAGAGCCCCGAACCCGGGTAAGATTCACCAGCGTGAATGTCTTCGCCTCATCTCATTTCCTGGCACCGGCGACGTACTATTAGCCCCCTCCATGATAAGCCATCCTTTGGCATATGTCGCACGACACCCCCGACATTTGGCGCCCACCGTGGGGATAGGTGCATCATCGTCCGGAGATCTGTTCTGGACGGAAACCCTGTTCCTTCCCCGCGAGCGCAGACAGCCCGGCTCACCCGATGGCGTCTGTGCCGACGCGGTGCACGACGCGGAGGTCGCCTGCGTGGCGGCCAGCCTCGCCGATCTTGTTGGCGAGCTTCACCTTTCCACCGAGCCCGCACCCGACGCGGGAGCGGCCAACTCTGAGAGCTGCTTCGTCGACCTTCTCGGCAAGCTTCACATCGCCAATGAGCCAGCCACCGATTTGGAGTCGGTTGGCTCCACCAACCCGATGCTTGTGGACACCGACACGGTTTCTTCCAATTCCTTCCCCACCAACGTGGTGGTCATCGACGATCATCTTCCTCGCGCAGAGAGCGGCGACAACACCGTCACAGAGGTGCTTGTCATCAGCCACAATGGGGGTCCCAGAGGAGCCGGCCAGGACCCGTTGCAGGCGGAAATGCGAGACCTATCCACACCCATTGCTGCGGATGCGGATGCCGAGACCCTGGAAGCCTGTCATGTCTCACTCGTGGAGAACGCTAAGAAATTGGCTACCATGAGACGCCTCTCCGAGGCATTCCAGCATGAGGTTGATCGCGCTGTCGGCGGCACGCCGACTGCTTCTGGGCCCAGCCGAGCAGGCACGGTCAGATAGCGAGGCGGCGCCGTCGACAGCATGTTTGGAGTGGACCGCCCGGTCTACGCCACGCCTATGGAGAACATACGCGTTGCCTAGGCAGCAGCAGACGAGCTGGACCACCTGGAGGACGACGAGCGTCGTTACATGTCAGAGCGCGTTCAGCAGCTTATCGATGCGGCTGTGATAACCCACAAGTATAGGGGATCACAACAGTTTTCGAGGGCAGAGTATTCAACCCAAATTTATTGATTCGACACAAGGGGAGCCAAAGAATATTCTCAAGTATTAGCAGCTGAGTTGTCAATTCAACCACACCTGAAACTTAATATCTGCAGCAAGGTATTTATTAGCAAAGTAATATTATAGTAGTGGTAACGGTGGCAAAAAGTAACGGTAGAAAAAGTAATATTTTTGGGTTTTGTAGTGATTGTAACAGTAGAAGCGGAAAAGTAAATAAGCGAAGAACAATATATGGAAAAGCTCGTAGGCAATGGATCGATGATGGAGAATTATGTCACATGCGATCGATCATGTAACAGTCATAACATAGGGTGACACAGAACTAGCTCCAGTTCATCAATGTAATGTAGGCATGTATTCCGAATATAGTCATACGTGCTTATGGAAAAGAAACTTGCATGACATCTTTTGTCATACCCTCCCCTGGCACCGTGGTCTATTGAAAACTAAGGGATATTAAGGCCTCCTTTTAATAGAGTACTGGACCAAAGCATTAACACATAGTGAATACATGAACTCCTCAAACTACAGTCATCACCGGTAATGATCCCGATTATTGTCACTTCGGGGTCAACGGATCATAACACATAATAGGTGACTATAGACTTGCAGGATAAGATCAAGAACTCTCATATATTGATGAAAACATAATAGGTCCATATCTGAAATCATGGCACTCGGTCCCTAGTGATAAGCATCAAATATTAGCAGCTGAGTTGTCAATTCAACCACACCTGGAAACTTAATATCTGCAGCAAGGTATTTAGTAGCAAAGTAATATGATAGTAGTGGTAACAGTGGAAAAAAGTAATGACAACAAAAGTAATATTTTTGGGTTTTGTAGTGATTGTAAGAGTAGCAGCGCAAAAGTAAATAAGCGAAGAACAATATATGGAAAAGCTCATAGGAAATGGATCTGTGATGGAGAATTATGCCGGATGTGATCGATCATGTAACAGTCATAACATAGGGTGACACAGATCTGGCTCCAGTTCATCAATGTAATGTAGGCATGTATTCCGAATATAGTCATACGTGCTTATGGAAAAGAACTTGCATGACATCTTTTGTCCTACCCTCCCGTGGCAACGGGGTCCTATTGGAAACTAAGGAATATTAAGGCCTCCTTTTAATAGAGTACCGGACCAAAGCATTAACACATAGTGAATACATGAACTCCCCAAACTACGGTCATCACTGGTAATGATCCCGATTATTGTCAATTCGGGGTTAACGGATCATAAAACATAATAGGTGACTATAGACTTGCAATATAGGATCAAGAACTCTCATATATTGATGAAACCATAATAGGTTCAGATCTGAAATCATGGCACTCCGGCCCTAGTGACATGCATTAAGCATAGCAACATCAATCTCAGAACATAGTGGATACTAGGGATCAAACCCTAACAAAACTAACTCGATTACATGATAAATCTCATCCAACCCATCACCGTGCAGCAAGCCTATGATGGAATTACTCACGCATGGTGGTGAGCATAATGAAATTGGTGATGGAGGAAGGTTGATGATGACGATGGCGACGGATTCCCCTCTCCGGAGCCCCGGACGGACTCGAGATCAGCCCTCCCGAGAGAGTTTAGGGATTGGCGGCGGCTCCGTATCGTAAAACGCAATGAATCCTTCTCTTTGATTTTTTCTCCTCGATCACGAATATATGGAGTTGGAGTTGAGGTCGGTGGAGCGTCAGGGGGCCCACAAGGAAGGGGGCGCGCCCAGGGGGGTAGGCGTGCACCCTCCCTCGTGTACAAGGTGTGGGCCCCCTGACGTGGATCTTTCTTCCAGTATTTTTTAGATATTCCAAAAATAATCTGCGTTGATTTTTAGGTCATTTCGAGAACTTTTATTTCTGCACAAAAATAACACCATGGCAATTCTGCTGAAAACAGCGTCGGTCCGGGTTAGTTCCATTCAAATCATGCAAGTTAGATTCCAAAACAAGGGCAAAAGTGTTTGGAAAAGTAGATACGACGGAGACATATCAACTCCCCCAAGATTAAACCTTTGCTTGTCATCAAGCAGTTCAGTTAATAAACTGAAAGTGATAAAGAAAAACTTTTAGAAACTCTGTTTGCTCTTCTTGTTGTAAATATGTAAAGCCATCATTCAAGTTTTCAGCAAAGATTATGAACTAACCATATTCACAACAACATTAAAGTCTCATGTTTACTCATATAAATGGCATAATCAACTAGCGAGCAATAATAATAAATCTCGGATGACAACACTTTCTCAAAACAATCATAATATGATATAACAAGATGGTATCTCGCTAGCCCTTTCTGAGACCGCAAAACATAAATGTAGAGCACCTTTAAAGATCAAGGACTGACTAGACATTGTAATTGATGGTAAAAGAGATCCAGTGAAGTCATACTCAATGTAAACTAACAGTAATGGATGCAAATGACAGCGGTGCTCTCCAACTGGTGTTTTTTAATAAGAGGATGATGACTCAGCATAAAAGTAAATGGATAGGCCCTTCGCAAAGGGAATCAGGGATTTGTAGAGGTGCCAGAGCTCGATTTTGAAATAGATATGAATAATATTTTGAGCGGTATAATTTTATTGTCAACATAACAACTGAGAGATCTCGATATCTTCCATGCTACACACATTATAGGCGGTTCCCAAGCAGAATGTAAAAGTTTATACTCCCCCTCCACTAACAAGCATCAATCCATGGCTTGCTCAAAACAATGAGTGCCTCCAACTAACAAGAGTCCCGGGGGAGTTTTGTTTGCAATTATTTTGATTTGATTTGCTTAAAGCATGGGACTGGGCATCCCGGTGGCCAACCATTTTCTCGTGAGTGAGGAGCGGTGTCCACTCCTCTTGAGAATAACCCACCTAGCATGGAAGATACATACAACCCTAGTTGATACATGAGCTATTCGAGCATACAAAACAGAATGTTTATTTGAAGCTTTAGAGTTTGGCACATACAAATTTACTTGGAACGGTAGGTAGATACCATATATAGGTAGATATGGTGGACTCATATGGAATAACTTTGGGGTTTATGGAGTTGGATGCACAAGCAGTATTCCCGCTTAGTACAAGTGAAGGCTAGAAAAAGACTGGGAAGCGACCAGCTAGAGAGCGACAACGGTCATGAACATGCATTAAAATTAATCAACACCGAATGCAAGCATGAGTAGGATATAATGCACAATCAACATAAATATCATAGAGGCTATGTTGATTTTGTTTCAACTACATGCGTGAACATGTGCCAAGTCAAGCCACTCGAATTGTTGAAAAGAGTATACCACGCTATCATACAACATCACAACCATTTTAATAACATGTTGGCACGCAAGGTAAACCATTATAAACTCCTAGCTAATTAAGCATGTTATAAGCAACTACAATCTCTAATTGTCATTGCAAACATGTTTCTTTCATAATAGGATGAATCAGTAATGATGAACTAATCATATTTACAAAAACAAGAGAGGTCGAGTTCATACCAGCTTTCCTCATCTCAATAATTTCATCATATAATCATCATTATTGCCTTTCACTTGCACGACCGAATAGTGTGGATAATAATAATAGTGCACGTGCATTGGACTAAGCTGGAATCTGCAAGCATTCAATTCAAGAGAGAAGACAAGGTAATATGGGCTCTTTGTTAGATCAACAATAATGCATATGAGAGCCACTCAACATTTTCATTATGATCTTATCCTCTCGACCCCAAAGAAAAGAAACAAAACTATTTACATGGGAAAGCTCCCAACAAGCAAAAGAAGAACGAGAAATATTTTTGGGTTTTCTTTTTAATTACTACCACTACAGGCATGGAAAGTAAACTAACTAAAAGCTACAACTAATTTTTTGGTTTTTCTTAAGGTTTATCAAACACACAAGAAGAAAGCATAAAAAGGGAAATGAACTAGCATGGATATTACAATGAAAAAGTACGAGCACCGACAACTAGCATGATTGTGTGAACAGGAATGTAATGTCAGTGAGAAGTACGTACTCCCCCAAGCTTAGGATTTTGGCCTAAGTTGGTCTACTGCCACGGCTGGCCTGGAGGATATCCAAAGTTATAATTGGGGTCGTACTGAGAAGGATCCTCCTGGTGCCACTGGTTGGCGATCTCTTCCGGATTCCACTAATAAATGGACTGCCAGTGAGGATCAAATTGTGGTTCCGGCTCTGGCTCTGTAGCTGGTGTGGGGTTCGGCGGAACAAGGTACTTGCCTGCAGATAAGTCAAACAAGGAAGGAGCAGGCAAGGTAATAGTCTCAGGGTGATTTTTATCAAATATCAGCTTGTACTTAAGCATCTTTTCCTTATTCTTAACGATAAAATCATGTGCTACCATACTCTTATAGTCTAGAAAAACAGGAGGCAAGAACTTTTCTTCTTTCTCATAATGCCTAATAGGTATGTTAAAATGTGCAGCGAGGCGCGAGGCGAAGATACCTCCCAAGATGGGGCCCTTCGTAAGATTTAACCGCTTTGCAACAATAGCGCCCAGACTAAATGTGTCATCACAGAACAAGGCATGGCACAAAATAACAATATCAGGGGCACTAAGGTTGCCAAATTTTCCGCGACCAATTAAGCATCTACTAGCAAATTTTGCAAAGTAACGTAAAACAGGAAAATGTATGCTAGTGATTCTTGCATCGGAAACTTTCCTCGTTTCCCCTACAACAATCATATCAATAAATCCATCCACATCATCACGATGTGGTTCCTCTACGCTGCCTTCAAAGGGGATCAAACAAACCCGACAAAAATCACGAAGTGACATCTCCTTATGCTCATCGTATAAATAAAATTCCATTGAAGGTGGTGAGCTCCTTGCATGGAAATGAAAGTTTTGCACAAAGATATTGGTGAGTAAGAGATACTGTTCGCGTTGGTCATGGAGGAAGGTGGTGAGGCCTGCATTCTCAGCCAACTCATAGAAATCATCATAAATTCTGGTGCTCTCAAGAAATCATCACAAGGCCATTCACAAGGCCGAACCTCCGTGGTGCGAGGGAGATTATACTTGGGCTTCTTGTTCTCTCCACTTTGTTTATCCTTCGAGCTTCGGCTCGATGGGCCCCTCAAAAATCTCTTCATCTTTTTCCGAAAGTTTTAGCAACTCAAAATAAAAGTGAACCAAACTCAACAAAATTGATAGCAACTACTCCTACAAGTGCCTAGAGGCAATATCATGCATTAAAACTACTTTTAACCACATAAATTTGACATGCAAGCTCAAGAACAGGGTCACCTAAGCAGCAAAAATTTGCAATGAATAAAGCATTAGAACAAAAACTAATTGGACCATTGGAGGAGTCACATACCAAAGAACAATCGCCCAAAGCAGTTTCGTGAATGGAGCTTTGAGCTAGGAGATCAAAAATGGCAGCAAGATGAGCTAGAACTCGTGCTTGAGCTGGTTGGTTATTTTTTTGGGAGGAAGAAGGAGTGTGTGGTGGCTGGAATAAGTGGAGGGGAGCCACCATGGGCCCATGAGGCAGGGGTGCGCGCCCAGGGGGGTGGGCGCGCCCTCGACCCTCATGGCCAGGTGCTTGCTCCCCCTGGTGTGTTCTCAGTGCCAGATATTCTCAAATATTCAAGAGAAAACATATTTAATTTTCAGGTCATTTGGAGAACTTTTATTTTCGAGGTATTTTTTATTGCATGGATAATTCAGAAAACAGACAGAAATTACTATTTTTGCTTTATTAATATAAATAACAGAAAGTAAAAAGAGGGTATAGAGAGTTGTGTTTTCTAAATTCACCCATCTCAAATCCACTAACAAGGTTGATCAGGTCTTGTTGACAAACTCATTTCGAATAATATGAAACCAGAGAATTTTCAAAAAACACTAGGTTACCTCAACGGGGATATGCATGCCCCCAACAATAAGAAAATCATATTTCTTCTTGACAGTAGGAAGAGTAAATTCGAAACCTACAATAGTGATTGTCGAAATTTTTCCAATATAATTGATACTGTGGACTTGAGGTTGTTTCCTCGGAAAGTGTACCGTATGCTCATTACCATTAACATGAAAAGTGACATTGCCTTTGGTGCAATCAATAACAGCCCCTGCAGTATTCAAAAAGGGTCTCCCGAGAATAATAGACATACTATCGTCCTCGGGAATATCAAGAATAACAAAGTCCGTTAAAATAGTAACGTTTGCAACCACAACATGCACATCCTCACAAATACCGACAGGTATAGCAGTTGATTTATCAGCCATTTGCAAAGATATTTCAGTAGGTGTCAACTTATTCAAACCAAGTCTATGATATAAAGAGAGAGGCATAACACTAACACCGGCTCCAACATCACATAAAGCAATTTTAACATAGTTTCTTTTAATGGAGCATGGTATAGTTGGTACTCCTGGATCACCAAGTTTCTTTGGTATTCCACCCTTAAAAGTATAATTAGCAAGCATGGTGGAAATTTCATCTTCCTGTATCTTTCTTTTATTAGTAACAATATATTTAATGTACTTAGCATAAAGATTCATTTTAAGCATATCAGTCAAACGCATACGCAAAAATATAGGTCTAAGCATTTCAGCAAAGCACTCAAAATCCTCATCATCCTTTTTCTTGGATGGTTTAGGAGGAAAAGGCAAGGGTTTCTGAACCCATGGTTCTCTTTCTTTACTGTGCTTCCTAGCAACAAAGTTTCTCTTATCATAATGTTGATTCTTTGATTGTGGGTTATCAAGATCAACAGTAGGTTCAATTTCTACATCATTATTATTGCTAGGTTGAGCATCAACATGAACATCATCATTAATATTACTAGATTGTGTTTCAGCATCAGAGATAGAAATATCATTAGGATTCTCCGGTATGTCTACAACAGGTTCACAAGAAGCATGCAAAGTCCTATCATTTTTCTTTTTCTTCCTCTTAGAAGGACTAGGTGCATCAACGTCATTTCTCTGAGAATCTTGCTCAATTCTCTTAGGGTGGCCCTCAGGATACAAAGGTTCCTGAGTCACTTTACCTCCTCTAGTTGCAACTCTAACAACAAAGTCATTATTCTTATTATTTAATTCATTGAGAAAATCATTCCGAGCTTTAAGTACTTGTTCTACTTGAGTGGTAACCATAGAAGCATGTTTACTAATAATTTTAAGTTCACCTTTAACACTAGCCATATAATCACTCAAGTGTTCAATCATATAAGCATCGCGTTTCAGTTGTCTACCAAAATAAGCATTGAAGTTTTCTTGTTTAATAATAAAATATTCAAACTCATCTAAGCATTGGCTAGCAGACTTATTGCGAGGAATGTCACCTTCATAAAATCTATAGAGAGATTTACCTTTACTACCTGTGTCGGGTTATCAAGACCGTGTGTTTCTTCAATAGGTGATGAATTAAGACCATTTATTTCTTCAACAGGAGGTAAATTCTTAACATCTTCAGCTTTTATACCTTTTGTTTCATAGATTTCTTTGCCTCTTGCATATCTTCAGGACTGAGAAATAGAATACCCCTTTTCTTCGGAGTTGGCTTAGGCGTTGGTTCAAGAAGTTTCCAATTATTTTCATTGGTCAACATATTATTCAATAGCAATTCAGCTTGATCAACTGTTCTTTTCCTGAAAACACAACCAGCACAACTATCCAGGTAATCTCTGGAAGCATCATTAGTTCATTATAAAAGATATCAAGTATTTCATTTTTCTTGTGAGGATGATCAGGCAAAGCATTAAGTAATTGGAGAAGCTTCCCCCAAGCTTGTGGGAGACTCTCTTCTTCAATTTGCACAAAATTATATATTTCCCTTAAAGCAGCTTGTTTATTATGAGCGGGGAAATATTTAGCAGAGAAGTAGTAAATCATATCCTGGGGACTACGCACACAACCAAGATCAAGATAATTAAACCATATCTTAGCATCACCCTTTAATGAGAACGGAAATAATTTAAGGATATAATAGTAGCGAGTTTTCTCATCATTAGTGAACAGGGTAGCTATATCATTTAATTTAGTAAGATGTGCCACAACAGTTTTGGATTCATAGCCATAGAAAGGATCAGATTCAACCAAATTGATTATATCAGGATCAACTGAGAAATCATAATCCTTATCAGTAATAAAGATAGGTGAGGTAGCATAAGCAGGATCATATTTCATTCTAGCATTCAGAGATTTTTCTTTCTGCTTAGCTAATAGTTTCTTAAGATCACTTCTATCATTGCAAGCAAGAAAGTCTCTAACAGTTTCTTCATCCATAACATAATCCTCAGGCACAACAGGCAATTCATATGTAGGGGAGAATCTTTATCATCACTTTCATCAATATCAGTTTCAATAATTTCATTCTCTCTAGCCCTAGAAAGTTGTTCATCAACAAATTCACCAAGTGGCACAGTAGTATCAAGCATAGAGGTAGTTTCATCAAAAGTATACTGCAAAGCAGAAGTGGCATCATCAATAACATGCGACCTATCGGAATCAATAGCATGTGTAGGTGTCGCAAGTTTACTCAAAACAGAAGGTGAATCAAGTGCAGAGCTAGATGGCAGTTCCTTACCACCCCTCGTAGTTGAGGGAAAAATCTTGGTTATTTGATCTTTCAAGTTCTTCATAATGATAAGCAGATATAAATCCCATGTGACTGAAAGAATAGATCTATGCTCCCCGACGACGGCGCCAGAAAATGGTCTTGATAATCCACAAGTATAGGGGATCGCAACAGTTTTCAAGGGTAGAGTATTCTTCCCAAATTTATTGATTCGACACAAGGGGAGCCAAAGAATATTCTCAAGTATTAGCAGCTGAGTTGTCAATTCAACCACACCTGGAAACTTAATATATGCAGCAAGGTATTTAGTAGCAAAGTAATATGATAGTAGTGGTAACGGTGGAAAAAGTAACGGTAGCAAAAGTAATATTTTTGGGTTTCGTAGTGATTGTAACAGTAGCAACGGAAATGTAAATAAGCGAAGAACAATATATGGAATAGCTCGTAGGCAATGGATCGATGATGGAGAATTATGCCGGATGCGATCGATCGAACAATATATGGAATAGCTCGTAGGTCGGTGGAGTTTCAGGGGCCCTACGAGGTAGGGGGGCACGCCCAGGGGGGTAGGCGCGCCCCCACCCTAGTGGACAGGGTGTGGGTCCCCTGACGTGGATCTTTCTTCCAGTATTTTTTATATATTCCAAAAATAATCTCCGTTGATTTTTAGGTCATTCCGAGAACTTTTATTTCTTCACAAAAATAACACCATGGCAATTCTGCTAAAAACAACGTCAGTCCGGGTTAGTTCCATTCAAATCATGCAAGTTAGAGTCCAAAACAAGGGCAAAAGTGTTTGGAAAAGTAGATACGACGGTGACGTATCAGGCTGCTGCGCAGCAAGAAGCCGGCTGTCGCGCCGAAGAACTTAACCATCGGGCTGAGAATCAGCCTCCTCGCCAAGAGCATGGTGCGACCTCCCGGACGCTGACAGGCGGCGCCCACGACAAATGAGACAAGGAGCCGGCTGCTAGCCGCAGCCGGACTCGCATCACCATCGAGCGTGCCCAGGACAGCCGCCCTTGAGCAGTCAAACGACGGGGCGATGATCCACCGCCGCCGCCCCCTCGAAGAGAGAGGCGTACTTCCCCGCCACCTACTGATCATCCGACTCTTGGCGACCGGCTGGGCCGCTGAGAGGGGGTCAGAGAGAATGACGCGCGCCACCGAATCGATCACTTGGCTCGATCCTTGGCACTAGAAGAAGAAGGCGCAATGGGTCCGCGTTGTTTTGGCCCCCTCATTCGTGACGAGCCCTTCCCTAAGGGGTTCTCTCTCCCAAGAGACACGCCCAAGTACAACGTCTCCGTGAAGCCAGAGGATTGGCTGGTGGACTATTCCATAGCCGTCAGCATAGCAAATGGAAACAAGCATGTTGCCATGAAGTACGTTCTGCTGATGCTCCAGGGCACAGCCCGGACGTGGCTGAACAGCCTGAAGCCCTACAGCGTCAACAGCTGGGTAGATTTCACCGAAGTATTCATCCGCAACTTCACTAGCAGCTACAAGCGCCCCCCAAGCCTCGCCAGCTTTTGGCGGTGCGTCTAAGGCCCCAATGAGTTCACCCGCGATTATCTAACGCAGTGGGCAGAATTGCGCAACTCCTGCGAAGGGGTACATGAGGTCCAAGCCATCGGGTACTTCACCGCCGGGTGCCGAGAGGGAACATTACTCAAGTACCGGCTTCTCTACGACGAGCCGGTCACACTCGACGAACTGCTGATCATAGCAGACAAGTACGCCACTACCGACTCCTCCATGAAGTCAGAGCCCCGGGTGGACACTTCTGGGAAGGTGCTCCCCCAGCCCCTTGAACACCGGCTGGAGACAACAGTCGGCGCCAGCAGCCGAATGATAACAAACGCAAAGCCCCCTAGCCGGCTTCAACCAGCCGGCAGGTGGCGACAGTTGAAGATCAACAACCTGAAGGGTTGCCACTCCCCAAGCGTCAGAAGGGCGGCAAGCCGGCCTGGTTGCCCTCTTTCTCCTTTGAGCAGACCCTCGATGCTCTCTACAAGTTTCAAAGCGGGGCGAAGCCATCCAACCATACAACTCGAAAGTGCCACTGGCTTGTCCGCATCGTCTAGGGAGAAGGACTGCCTCCGCCGCCTGCTGGCCCACTGGCTCCGCCTACTCAGCAGCCGGCCGCCCGTCCAGCGGTCGGAGCGGTCCAAGATGATTATCTTGAAGAACATGGCGCTTACGTAGTCTTCACTAGCATGGCGGACGATCGACGCAGCCGGCGTCAGCAGCACCGAGAGGTGAACGTTGTCGCCTCGGGTGCTCCTGAATTCATCCATTGGTCTGAGAAGCCCATCAGCTGGAGCCGGGCTGACCACCTGGAGGTGATGCCCTCTCCGGGCTCCTATGCTCTGGCCATTTTAGTATGAGTACCAAGATAAACATGGTCCTCAGAATTTTTTAAATGAGTATCAAGATATTTTTTTTGATGAGTGGTTCCACCACACACCAAACTTGATCCTCAATAAATGGGGACAAATCCATGTGCATCACCTATCAATTCTAGAAATTGAACTCAGGTCGTTAGGTTGCTAAATATTCATGCTTGTTTATTTTGAAAAATTTAATGAACGACATTTTTTTCTAATGATGAAAGCATGTATCCAGTGTAACATTTTATTTTGTTTTCTATGTATTGAAGTAAAAGTATAGATGAAGGAAACGAAATTGGAAAGTGCATGAGGGCACTACAAGCTCAGGTGACGCACCACGGGGGACTGCACGCCCTCTGCACTTGCGTCTCCCTTGAAGACCTTATCAGCTATTTCTTATTTTCCTAATTTTTTATACATACCAAAACTGAGAGAAAGTATTTTTATAGAATGTTTGGAGTCACTTTACTTACAGTACCACGTACCTATTCCCTTTTCAGGTTTCAGGATTACCCCAAAAGGTCTCTTTAATATAGTCCTTCGGTTAACTTCCTAATCAATGTTAATGGGGTACCTATAATAAAATGTTTAACTCTTTGCCCATTAACCACCTTAGGTATGTTTTCTTCGGCGTTATTGATCTTGAAGACTTCGAAGCGGTAAACTTCTTCGACGATGTACAATCCTTCCCACTTAGAGAGAGAGAGCAAAATTTCTGAAATGAGACTTGTACAAAAGCACTTTTATCATAAATATTAGATTTTCGTTTCTGAATTTTTTTTGTCATGCCATCTTTTAACTTTCTCTTTGAATAATTTAGCATTTTCATAAGTTTGCGTCCTCGATTCACCCAGAGAACTAATATCAACTAACCACTTTTCACCAGCAAGTTTAAAGTCACAATTAAGTCCTTTAATGTCCCAATACTCTTTATGTTCTAGCTCAAGAGGTAAATGAAAAGATTTTCCATAAACCATTTTATACGGGGACATATTCATATGATTTTTTTTAAGTAGATCTGTATGCCTAGAGTGCATCATCAAGTTTTTTAGACCAATCCTTTCTAGATCTATTAATAGTATTTTTCAAAATTAACTTATTTCTTGGTTACTTAATTCAACTTTCCCACTAGACTGAGGATGATAAGGTGATGCTACTCTATGGTTTACATCATATTTAGCTAGAACTTTACGGAAAGAAACATGAAGGAAATGTGAACCACCATCAGTCATTAAATATCTACAGACTCCAAACCTCAGAAAAATAACCTCTTTAAGCATTTTAATAGAAGTCTCATGATCACCATTGCTAGTCGGAATAGCTTCTACCTATTTGGTGACATAGTCAACATCAACTTAAATATAAGTAAAACCATAGAGGAAGGAAAATGTCCCATATAATCAAAGCCTCGAACATCAAACAGTTCAATTACAAGGAATAATTCATAGACATTTCGTGACGTCTACTAATATTTCCAACTCTTTGACATTCATTACAAGAAAGGGAAAACTTACATGCATCTTTTAGGAGGTAGGCCAATAAAAACCGGATTGTAATACCTTGTGTGCAGTTCTGTCTCCGGCATGGTGTCCTTTGTATGCATCGGAGTGGTACTTCCCCAAAATTTGTTCCTGCTCATCCTTAGGTAAAAAACGTCTAATAACACTATCTACTCATTCTTTATATAAATGTGGGTCATCCCAAAAAGTAATGTCTTAAGTCAAAGAAGAACTTTTCTTTTGTTGGTAAGGGTAATTAGGTGGTATATATATTTAGCAACAATGTAATTAGCATAATCTGCATACCAAGGGTTATCACGAGAAGAATAAGCATTTATAATAGCTAATTACTCATTAGGAAAACTATCATTAATAGGTATTGGGTCATCAAGAATATTTTCCATCCAAGACAAATTATCTATTATAGGATAATTGGCTCCATTTCTATCAACAATATACAAATCAAACTCTTGTAATAAAAGAACCCACCTAATCAACGTAGGCTTAGCATATTTATTATCCATAAGCTATTTAATAGCATCATGATCAGTATGAATAGTAACTTTGGAATCAACAATATAATGTCTGAACTTATCACAAGCAAACACAACTGCTATTTTTTTCATGTGTAGCATAATTTTTCTGAGCATTGTCCAAGGACAAGCATAACGGATAACATTTAATTTCTTATCAACTCTTTGACCAAGAAAGGAACCAACAACATAATCACTAGCATCACACATAATTTCAAAAGGTAAATTCCAATCAGGTGGTTGAACAATAGGGGCATTAATCAAAGCTTTCTTAAGTATTTCAAAGGCTTCTACGCAAACATCATAGAAAATAAATGGAACATTTTTTCAAATGATTAGTAATAGGCGTAGATATTTTAGAATTCCTTAATGAGCCTCCTATAGAAATCAACATGACCGAGAAAACTCCTTATACCATTGATATCTTTAGGACACGACATTTACTCAATAGCATCAACTTCAGCTTTGTCTACTTCAATATATCTTTCAGAAATTTTATGACCAAGGACTATACCTTCATTCGCCATAAAGTGGCACTTCTCTGAGTTCAAGACAAGACTAGT
The DNA here is from genome assembly GCF_003073215.2 of Triticum urartu. Lineage (NCBI taxonomy): Eukaryota > Viridiplantae > Streptophyta > Magnoliopsida > Poales > Poaceae > Triticum > Triticum urartu. The sequence continues at coordinate 646,336,408 of NC_053026.1, read as the reverse complement.
CTCTTCACATATCTGCAAAGATTTATCAACATTGCTCAACCAGTCATAAAAAAGTTTAGTATATGGAAAAAATAAATCATCCATGAATACCTCAACAATGTTTTCATAGAAATAAGAGAATATTGAGTCACACATCTTTGAAACATAGCAGGTGCATTACATAAACCAAAAGGTATACGACTATAAGCATAAGTTCCAAAAGGACAAGTAAAAGTGGTTTTCTTTTGATCTTCGAGTGACACATGTATCTGAGAGAAACTTGAATATCCATCTAAGAAACAAAAGTGTGTATGCTTAGATATTTGTTCTAATGTTTGATCATAAAAGGCAAGGGATAACAATCTTTCCTAGTAGATTTATTTAATTTTCTAAAATCAATTACCATCCTATAACCTATAACAACTCTTTGTGGGACAATTTCATTTTTCTCATTGGGAACAATGGTAATGCCACCTTTCTTAGGGACACAATAAACTGGACTTACCCATCTACTATCAGCTATAGGATAAATTATACCTGCCTCCAAAAGCTTTAATATGATCGTTCTTACCACATCCTCCATCTTCGGATTTAAGCGGTGTTGATGATCGACAACTAGTTTAAGATTAGGCTCCATATAATTTTATGTTGACACAGAGTAGGACTAATGCCCTTAAGATCATCTAGACTATATCCAATTGTTGCACGGTGTTTCTTCAATGTATTCAATAATGTTTTCTCTTTGTGCGCTGAAAGGTTAACATTGATAATAACAAGATATATCTTCTTTCCATCAAAATAAGCACATTTCAAAGTATATGGGAGTTTCTTTAATTCAAACACAAGATCACCCTTAGCTGGAGGAAGATCTCCCAAATTTCAACAGGCAGATTGTTCTTAATAATAGGTCCTTGCCCAAAGAAAGTTCCATCTATTTTATTTCTTTCATTCATATGCATATCATTTTCATGGTCTAACAAATATTGTTCTAAAGGATCAGTAGGAGGCACAACAATAGAAGCAATAACAGTAATATCGTCTTAAGGTAAATCTTTATCATGAGATTGTCTAGTGAACTTAGAAAAATTAAATTCGTGAGACACATCACCAAACTTAACCTTAACCTTTTCCTTAACACAATCAATTTTAGCATTAACAATATTCAAGAAGGGTCTACCAAATATGATGATTTTTTTTATCTTGTTGCGATCCAAGCACTAGAAAATTAGTAGGGTATTTGATCTTAGCACACAAGAATTCAACATGTCTTACAATCCCATGTAGTGAAATGGTATCCCTATTTGCAAGCTTAATAGTAACATCAATATATTATATCCCGGCAAGTGAAATATCATGCATGATTTCTTGATACAGAGACAAAGGAATAACACTTATACTAGCACCCATATCACATTAACCATGATAGCAATGATCTTCAATCTTAACAGAAACAACAGGCACGCCAACAACTTTCTTATTCTTATCTAACATATCTTGTTCATTTCTAGCAACTTTAGCAATTCTAAAGGCTTCCTCACAAAGGTATATAAACATGCCAATCAATATTATCAACCAAGATATCTTTAACCATTGGAATAGAAGGTTCTAATTTAATTTGTTTAGAGAGTTTAGGTGTTATAATGTTACTCTTATGAACCACAGTTGTAGTCTTAGCATGTTCCTTAGTCCTAACAAGGAAATGAGGCTTCTCAATGTAAGTATTAGGCACAACAAGATTGGCAGTGTAAGCAAGTATTTCAATATTACTCCATTCGTCACACTTTACACGACTCTCTTCAACAATCTCTGGGACCAAGATGATTAGCGATTGGACTGAAAAATAGCATTAATGGTTACACCACAACGCTGAAGGAAATATGCCCTAGAGGAAATAATAAAGTTGTTATTTATATTTCCTTATATCATGATAAATGTTTATTATTCATGCTAGAATTGTATTAACTGGAAACTTAGTACATGTGTGAATACATAGACAAACAGAGTGTCCTTAGTATGCCTCTACTTGACTAGCTCATTAATCAATGATGGTTAAGTTTCCTGACCATATACATGTTTTGTCATTTGATGAACGGTATCACATCATTAGAGAATGATGTGATGGACAAGACCCATCCATTAGCTTAGCATAATGATCGTTTAGTTTTATTGCTTTTGCTTTCTTCATGACTTATACATGTTCCTCTGACTATGAGATTATGCAACTCCCGAATACCGGAGGAACACCTTGTGTGCTATAAAACGTCACAACGTAACCGGGTGATTATAAAGATGCTCTACAGGTGTCTCCGATGGTGTTTGTTGAGTTGGCATAGATCGAGATTAGGCTTTGTCACTCAGTGTATCGGAGAGGTATCTTTGGGCCCTCTCGCTAATGCACATCTCTATGAGCCTTGCAAGCAATATGACTAATGAGTTAGTTATGGGACGATGCATTACGGAACGAGTAGAGAGACTTACCGATAATGAGATTGAACTAGGTATGAAGATATCGACGATCGAATCTCGGGCAAGTAACATACCGATGACAAAGGGAATGACGTATGTTGTTATGCGGTTTGACCGATAAAGATATTCGTAGAATATGTAGGATCCAATATGAGCATCCAGGTTTTGCTATTGGTTATTTACCAGAGATGTGTCTCGGTCATGTCTACATAGTTCTCGAACCCGTAGGGTCCGCATGCTTAACGTTCGATGACGATTTGTATTATAAGTTATGTGTTTTTGATGACCGAAGTTTGTTCGGAGTCCCGAATGAGATTATGGACATGACGAGGAGTCTCCAAATGGTCGATACGTAAAGAATGATATATTGGATGATGTTATTCGGACACCAGATGAGTTCCGAGAGGTACCAGATAACTATCGAAGTGCCGGAGGGTTATCGGAACCCCCCCGGGGGAACTAATGGGCATTCATGGGCCTTAGTGGAGTGAGAGGGGGGACACAAGGGGCTGGCTGCGCGCACCCCCCTTTGTAGTCCGAATTGGACTAGGGGAAGGGGGTGGTGCCCCCCTTTCCTTTCCCTCTCCCTCTCCCTTCCTTCTTCCCCATTCCACCAAGTGGAATCCTACTAGGACTTGGAGTCCTAGTAGGACTCCTCTCTCTTGGCGCGCCCTACAGGGGCCGACCGGCCTCCCCCTCTCCTCCTTTATATATGGGGGCAGGGCGGCACCCTAGAACACATAAGATCAATTGTCTTAGCCGTGTGCGGTGCCCCCTCCATAGTTTACCACCCCGGTCATATTATCGTAGTGCTTAGGCGAAGCCCTGCGCGGATCACATTGATACATCCATTTTGCATCATGCTTTTATATCGATATTTATTGCATTATGGGCTGTTATTACACATTATGTCACAATACTTATGCCTATTCTCTCTTATTTTACAAGGTTTTCATGAAGAGGGGGAATGCCGACAGCTGGAATTCTGGGTTGGAAAAGGAGCAAATATTAGAGACCTATTCTACACATCTCCAAAAGTCCTGAAACTTCACGGGAGCACGTTTCAGAATATATAAAAAATATTGGGCGAAAGAAGTACCAGAGGGGGGCCACCCACCATCCACCATCGCGCCTACCCCCCTGGGCGCGCCCTCTGCCTCGTGGGCCCCCTGGTGGCCCTCTAAAGCCCATCTTCTGCTATATGAGGTCTTTCGTCTGAGAAAAAAAATCAGAAGCAAGCTCACGGGATGAAACTCCGCCGCCACGAGGCGGAACCTTGGCAGAACCAATCTAGGGCTCCAGCGGAGCTGTTCTGCCGGGGAAACTTCCCTCCGGGAGGGGGAAATCACCGCCATCATCACCACCAACGGTCCTCTCATCGGGAGGGGGTCAATCTACATCATTATCTTCACCGCACCATCTCATCTCAAACCCTAATTCATCTCTTGTATCCAATCTTTGTATACAAACCTCAGATTGGTACCTGTGGGTTGCTAGTAGTGCTGAGTACTCCTTGTAGTTGATGCTAGTTGGTTTACTTGATGGAAGATCATATGTTTAGATCCATTATGCATATTAATACCCCTCTGATTATGAACATGAATATGCTTTCGGAGTAGTTACATTTGTTCCTGAGGACATGGGAGAAGTCTTGCTATTAACAGTCATGTGAATTTGGTATTCGTTCAATATTTTGATGAGATGTATGTTGTCATCCCTCTAGTGGTGTCATATGAACGTCAACTACATGACAGTTCACCATTGTTTGGGCCTAGAGGGAGGCATTGGGAAGTAGTAAGTAGATGATGGGTTGCTAGAGTGACAGAAGCTTAAACCCTAGTTTATGGCGTTGCTTCGTAAGGGGCTGATTTGGATCCATGTGTTTCATGCTATGGTTAGGTTTACCTTAATACTTCTGTTGTAGTTGCGGATGCTTGCAATGGGGGTTAATCATAAGTGGGATGCTTGTCCAAGTAAGGACAACACCCAAGCACCGGTCCACCCACATATCAAATTATCAAAGTACCGAATGTGAATCATATGAGCGTGATGAAAACTAGCTTGATGATAATTCTCATGTGTCCTCGGGAGCGCTTTTCTCTATATAAGAGTTTGTCCAGGCTTGTCCTTTGCTACAAAAAGGATTGGGCCATCTTGCTGCACCTTATTTACTTTTATTTCTTGTTGCTCGTTACAATTTATCTAATCACAAGACTATCTATTACCGATAATTTCAGTGCTTGCAGAGAATACCTTGCTGAAAACAGCTTATCATTTCCTTCTGCTCCTCGTTGGGTTCGACACTCTTACTTATCGAAAGGACTACAATAGAGCCCATATACTTGTGGGTCATCACACATCATCAACACCTTCACCACGCCGTCGTGCTGAATGTGTGCTGAACACGGAGGTACCGTACGTTCGGTGCTTGGATCGGTTGGATCGTGAAGACGTTCGACTACATCAACCGCATTACTAAACGCTTCAGCTTTCGGTCTATGTGGGTATGTAGACATAATCTCCCCTGTCGTTTCTATGCATCTCCTAGATAGATCTTGCATGATCGTAGGATTTTTTTGAAATACTACATTCCCCAACAGTGGCATCCGAGCCAGGTCTATGTGTAGATGTTATATGCACGAGTAGAACACAAAGAGTTGTGGGCGATAATAGTCATACTGCTTAGCACCAACATCTTACTTTCATTCGGCGGTATTGTGGGATGAAGCGGCCCGGACCGACATTACATGACCGCGTTCATGAGATTGGTTCTACCGACGTGCTTCGCACACAGGTGGCTGGCAGGTGTATGTTTCTCCAACTTTAGTTGAATCGAGTTTGACGACGGCCGGTCCTTGTTGAAGATTAAAACAGCACACTTGACGAAAAGTTGTTGTGGTTTTGATGCGTAGGTAAGAATGTTTCTTTCTAGAAGCCCGTAGCAGCCACGTAAAACTTGCAACAACAAAGTTGAGGACGTCTAACTTGTTTCTGCAAGGCATGTTGTGATGTGATATGGTTAAGACGTGATGAGATATAAATTTTTGTATGAGATGATCATGTTTTGAAGAAGTTATCGGCAACTGGCAGGATCCTTATGGTTGTTGCTTTATTGTATGAAATGCAATCACCATGTAATTTCTTTACTTTATCACTAAGCTGTAGCGATAGTCATGGAAGCAATAGTTGGCGAGACAACAACGATGCTACGATGGAGATCAAGGTGTCAAGCCGGTGACGATGGAGATCATGATGGTGCTTTGGAGATGGAGATCAAAGGCACCAGATGATGATGGCCATATCATGTCACATATTTTGATTGCATGTGATGTTTATCCTTTATGCATCTTATTTTGCTTAGTACGTGTCGCGCCCAAGATGTGATTCTATCCCAATCATGTGATGAATTCATGATTGGGCACAATCGCATTTCGAGCGCATAGCAAGGTGGATATCATTACAACATATCATGTACTGAATAGATGATAATACAAGATAAAGGCTTACACTCGCCACAAATTACAACATGAATACAACAATTCATCAATACATAGCAACCATCATACAAAAGAGCAGGATCCGACTACGGATGAAATCAAATGAAAAAGAACGACATCCACCCTGCTAATCCCAGGCTCCCCGACCCAGAACCTTTCCCTTGATCGAAGAAGGAGAACTCCAAGAAAGCAAGCATCGCACTTGCATCAGACCATCACATTACCTGTACCTGCAACTATTGCTGTAGTAATCTATGAGCCACGAGGACTCAGCAATCCCATTACCATGGGTATCAAGACTAGCAAAGCTTAATGGGTAGGAAAAGGCAAGTGGTGAGGTTGCAGCAAGCGACTAAGCATTGTATGGTGGCTAACCTATGAATGCAAGAGTAAGATGAGAAACTACGCAAATGGTCACAGACTAGTAATGATCAATAAGTGATCCTGAACTAGTTACGTTCAACCATAACCTAACCGTGTTCTCCTCTCGAACTTCCCCGAAAAGAGACAACCACGGTTTCGCACGCGGTTGGTGTATTTTAATTGAGTTTACTTCAAGTCCTCTACAACCAGATATTAACAAATTCCCATCTGCCACATAACCACGGGCATGACTCTCGAAAGTTCTAAACCCTGCAGGGGTGCTATGGTGATTCCAAAGTTAATGTAATATTTCGATATATCTCCGTAATATTGATGAATCATGACGGTTACCGGAGTGTTCACATCTCCCTAATATCTCCTCCACTTACCGGAGTTCTAAACCCTGCAGGGGTGCTATGGTGATTCCAAAGTTAATGTAATATTGAGAGGTTGAAAAGTTGAAAGAAAGAACACAACAGAGTTGAACGAAGTTGAGAACACTCCGGTAGAAAGTGAAACAAGGAACGCCATGTGAACCTCGGAGGTTGCAAAGCTATGAATGACGAGCACAATGGACAATAAGGAATTGAAACCACTCTGGCTGAAACGAAATAACCAAGGAACAAGGAAGAACAAATTTGAAAAGCACTCCGGTTGAAAAGAGATGCAAGACTTGATAAGATGAAACAACTCGAATGAAAACACAACACTTTGGTTAACTGGATAAGCAAGAAAAGAACATGATCTTGACAAAACGAGACGATGGGTCAAAGAGAGCAACATCATCATGCCTCCGGAACGAAAGAATATAAGCTAGATTGATGGAAAGAAAAGAAAGGAGAAGAAAATGAAAACTCCTACTCCAAATGAATTTCAAAAGCATTCTTGCGAAGAAGGATTGAACGGAGTTGTTGGAAAATAAAAAATGAAAGAATATGATTTCCAATGGTCTTAAGGAAAACATCCCAAAATTATGAGGTGAAGACCAGCCACTAACGGAAACAATTAATATGATTGAGAACAACAAAGAGATGAAAAACTTCTTCCACCAAGATGATACGAGATAACTTAGATCATAGATAAGCACCACAATTAGCACAATCCTTTAGGTAAGGCTTTAAGTGAAATCTATACCAAGATAACACCAGTGAAGAGATTGATGGATTTAAAATACCTCATTCTTGACAACATGTGAATTATGGAACACGAAGGCAAATTATCAAGAATGACATAACACCACCTCAAAAGATAAGGTAGAAGGAATTGCACTTCGAAATGCAAGAAGAAGAATGCTTGAACTCCTGAAAACAAAACATGTGTTGAGCACCATTTTTATTTGAGAGTATAGCTTGGCGGATCTTAACTTCGAGAGAGATGTTGAAGAATAATTCGAGAATGAATTAAATCCTTGATGAACCATCATGAAGAACTCCGGTAACAAAAGGATGATGAGATAGAATTGAAGGATGAAAAGAATAAGATTAAAGCCTTGTAGTGATTTAGATGGAGCTTCTTGATGAGACATCCAAGAAAACTTGGAACTCTGGAAAAGAAAGGTGAGCAACTTGAATTGAGAATTGATGCCATGAATGAACTCTGGATGAAGGAATTAAATCACCTCAAGCGAAAACAAGAATAAGGATTATGTCATGCTTACCCTTCACCATCCTAAATTGATGACAAGCAACGGATATGCATGCTACTTATTCTCGTTGAAAAGGATTGAGGAGAGATATCACCCAAACTTGAATAAGGTCTTTAATGAATCGCCGGTAGGATTTGGGAAGGATGAATGAATTGATACGATAACCAAGGAAGAGAACTCTTGAACGAACCACCGTAAGATTTGAAAACGAATGAAGAAAACAGAACGAATCACCGGGAAGAATTAGAAAACGAACGAAGATACTTGGGAAAATTTAGATACAAGAGAATGAAGAGATCACGAGCTAACTAGAGAATACTTCAGCGATACACCGGTAAGATTTGGAGAATGAGAGCTAAAAGCTAAGGATGAATAATTTTGAGATGATGGGCTCCGGAGAATCAAACTGAAAAGACTCCTGGATTGCTCTGGATGGGTGAAAATAATTCTCACAATTGAAAACAATTATGAGAGGATGGCATCAAGCTTGAACTATGAATCTTCAAGAGAATGGACAAGGATTTAAGGGAAACTCTTCTTTGGTCTTGAAATCTGAGAATGACGACAAGAAACACCACCATGAATTGTTGAGGCACTCCGGAATGAAGAATAGAAAGATTGAGCCAAAGATGAAAATAATTTGAAAGCGATCTTGAAGGAGGCATATGACTGATGGAATCCATGCGTCACACATGAAAATAATTTGAGAATAACTCCGGAAAAAAAAGAAGAGACAGGTAAGATCCTGAGAAAAGACCTGTGGGTTATGGGCCCACTCAAAGACACACTGTTGAACAACTTTTAAAGAGAGATTGCGCTGGTCGAATTAGATGGCTTGAAAAAGGTAAGAACCTCAAAACAACTTCAAAGGATTAAGAATGGAAACTTGAATCTTCTGAGATATCTTCAGCACTCCTAAACAAATGAATAGCGAGAAGTGAATGATTCAGAGGTGTACCAGCATGGGAAAGCATTTGAATCAGGAAAAGGGGTATGATCAACATTGAAGCTTGAATTTAGTCCACTGGAGAAGAAAAAAGAAACGTAGAATGATAAACATGAAGCTCCTGAGCATCTTCACGAGGAAACACCGGATAAGAACATTGAATGGAATAATGAAGAGACTTCTCATGAATAAAATGGATACTTGATTAAGATATATGAGTCCTTGAAGTAACAGGTGGGATGGTGGGAAAACAAAGGCAACTTGGGACGGAAGAAATGACACCATTGAGAGAATTGAGAATTGATCTTTCAATTATCGAAAGGATCAGATTAATTTGAAGAGAAGCTCACCAGTTGAAAAGACATGACAATCTTGAACGGATTGGCACTCTCATAGAAATATGAGAACACTGCCCAGGAAAAGGTATGGAATTAACATTTGACTTCGAAGCAACTCGAATACAACAACACAAAATAAAACAATGGCTTGCGGAATAAGCCGGAAACAAACATATGATAGAGATTTCATCCGAAATTTCATGGTGAAGCTCGCACGGGCTCGATTGTACAACACCATCATGTACAAGGTAGTGCACATGACATATCAAGCGTCTCCGAGTCAGCATAGCCAAGGACTCTTTAAGACACAACGAGACCACTGTAAAACCAACAGTGGACAGGCGGACCACTAGACGTCGAACCCCAATCTCATGTCATGCATCTGTTGGAAAGATATCCTAGGTTACTACTTGAATTCCCACCTATGAACTCCCGAAATTTTCTGGTTATGCAATCTGGTGTTGGGGATACAGGGAGGCACAATATATCACATAACTAACAAGACCTACGCTCCAACTGTGTCCATCCTTCAACACATAACCAAGAAACCTTCAGAAATCGTGTACCTTAGACCTTCGAAAACATCCTATATACTAGATGTGGCAATACATCTGATCGCTCACCCCAGTACTGGGTGTCGTCAAACTACTCTCACTACAAAGAGCACAGAAGCGTTTTCGATGTCGGCGACGTCCGGTATTCCGGAACTGAAACGATAAACACTATGAAGAAAACACCTTGGAGCCCAACTCCCCGGACACCACAACCCCTAAATGTCAGGAGGCACCAAGATAGAACCCCCTTCACAATGATATCACAACGATCCAACCATACTCGTGTGATCCTAAATTTTTTTGAGTGAAGAAGGATAGAAGAGTGGGAAAACACCTACGTCATGATTCCTCACTAGAGCGATGAAGGGGCTGAGGAGTAAAAAGATTCCTACTCTCCGATATAACTAGACTCAAAAATAGTTTTCTTCTAAACACAACAACGGCAGCGGTTCGATCAATCAAGGGGGCTCCTAAAGTCGGCAAGGCTCTGATACCAACTTGTCATGCCCAAGATGCGATTCTATCCCAATCACGTGATGAATTCATGATTGGGGCATAATCGCATTTCGAGCACATAGCAAGGTGGGTATCATTACAACATACCATGTACTGAATAGATGAGAATACAAGATAAAGGCTTACACTCGCCACAAGTTACAACATGAATACAACAGTTCATCAATACATAGCAACCATCATACAGAAGAGCAGGATCCGACTATGGATGAAATCAAACAAAAAAGAAGAACGACATCCACCCTGCTAATCCCAGGCTCCCCGACTCGAAACCTATCCCTTGATCGAAGAAGGAGAACTCCAAACAAGCAAGCATCGCACTCGCGTCAGACCATCGCATTACTTGTACCTGCAATTGTTGTTTTAGTAATCTATGAGCCACGAGGACTCAGCAATCCCATTACCATGGGTATCAAGACTAGCAAAGCCTAATGGGAAGGAAAAGGCAAGTGGTGATGTTGCAGCAAGCGACTAAGCATTATATGGTGGCTAACTTACAAATACAAGAGTAAGATGAGAAACTACGCAAATAGTCGCAAACTAGTAATGATCAATAAGTGATCCTGAACTACTTACCTTCAACCATAACCCAACCGTGTTCTCCTCTCGAACTTCCCCGAAAAGAGACAGTCACGGTTATGCACGCGGTTGGTGTATTTTAGTTGAGTTTACTTCAAGTCCTCTACAACCGGATATTAACATATTCCCATCTGCCACATAACCACGGGCACGGCTCTTGAAAGTTTTCAACCCTGCAGGGGTGTTATGGTGATTCCAAAGTTAATGGTATATTTTGATATAGCTCCCTAATAATATTGGGAGACTTTTATATGTTTTAAAGAGAATTTCACCATGTGAATTTCCCTCGATTTAACTGGACCAAAGATCCATGCGATTTATTTAGCTGAGTTTTAAAAAGGGGTGCAAGATGACATGATGCAATGCACATGATGAAAAGATGAATGCAACGAACAAAACAAATCACACGGCGAATCTCGGAATCCATGGAGGGCGTCTGGAGCGCCAGTCTTGGGGTGTCACAGTACGGCGGTAGCATTATAAGATGATCCCTCACTGTAGCGACCTGACCTCAAACGGTCAAGCCTCTGTGTATCCGTGCCATGCCTGGATCAGTATGCTGGCACACATAGTACATCAATGTATTTATTAAAGTGCAATCACATGTATAAGTAACGTAAAACTGATATATACTTCATATGTCGCAGTAGAAACAAACAAACGGGTGTGGAGTCCCAACAACGCCATCGGCAAGTTGAGTGTAGACCGTAACCCTGTACCGTACTCTTACTCGTCAGAAAAAAATCTGTAACATGAGACGTTGCAGCCGTGTAGGTCAGTACATTGAATGTACCGGCAAGATCACTGTAACATAAACAGATGATAAACTATACTATATGCAATATGGCTTTGTGGCTCTGTATCTGAGTTTTGTTTGCGTAAAAGCTGGTCTTATTTTCCCTACTTCAAAGGAATATCAGGAGTCTGTACTACGGAATTTCCTATCATGACATGGTTCCGCCAACCGATGTCTCATAGCCCATATCATCATAAAGTTGCCCACAATTAAGTTATCAGTCTGGTGTTGAGAGTTCCGAGATAGATCCAAGTCCAGATGCTCAAATTGTTCGTAACCGGGAACACTACTAATCGATTAGGTTTAAACCCTCTGCAGAGGTTTGTACACTTTACCCGCAAGATTCGATCCCTCTTTTTATGTTCTCGCGCTTCACGGTGTTTGAGAACAAGATGACCGAAACATGGTCTTCCGAAGAGTTCTTCTGACCACTGTCTGGTGCTCATCCAATCCTACCGTAGTTCTACATCTGCTAGCACCGTCCCAGCCAGAGTCACAACTAAGGTCAACCAAGCCAGAGCCCATAGTGACTTGCGGTTGCACAGGTAAGCTTCCGGGCATGAAGTATTCTTCCATCTCTTTGAGTCTGGGTGAAGCTTTCCGCAAGATTTCATGGCGCTTCTCCATGCATCCCACCCATCCACTGGTTTCTCCAGGGTGCCCGTCAACCGTCCTTCACCCAGTAGTGTGTATTGAATTCTTGTCTCGAGTCTCAAAATCTTGAGGTCTTGGAGTCCCGAAAATGCAGTCCTTGCCGATGTCATCATGAAGTTGTCGCCATTGACGTAGAGTCCTCCTTCTTCACACCACTCTCGTGCACTCATACCAAACCCCATCTACTATAGCGTAGCATTAAAAACTATATAACGTCCCAGTGCTTGATAATAGGAAGATGGGTTCCTACCTCATGCATTCTACTCAACTACAAGAAATCAATATCACTACTGGAGGGATTATTGAAAGGGTGCTACTACATTCAAATAAAACATAGGTATGAAAAACATGGTCAAAGTAAACTTGCCAGGTATTACTTGATGAAGATAATAACGCCTCTCAGAATCTTTGATAAACTATCCGTCACTCCGAAAAAAATCTATATAGTCAAACATTGTACTCCCATAAGCAATAATCCTAGCAAACAATACTACCAATAAAAATAACAATCAAAAAGCCATAAATAAAATAATAATGAAGTCAAAGAAAACCAAATAGAATTCCAAAGAAAACTTCACGAAAACAAGGGAGAAACCAACTCACACAATAACAGTCAATACTTTCTTATTAAAACTAAATTACTCTAATAACTTTTCTACGCATAGAAAATATAATTGTAATAAAACAACAAAAAATAATTTTCTAAAGCATTTACTAGCAAAAAGAACTAGTATGAAAACTATTGTAACTGACTAGTTAACACTAGAACAACTATAACAACTAGCAAAACACCAAGACAATAGTAAACAATACTAAAATAATTATCAAACTAATTTACTCCTAAATAACTGAATCGACAACATATAATGAAGTGGCAAAAAGAATTACTTTTGAAACTAATGAAACTACTTTTATCAACTATCACTATGAACTAAACAAACAAATACTAAAACAATAGCTAAACACTACAAAAATTTATCTACTGTAATCTAACAGAAACATATGACAACATCTAAAAATTTATGAAAATAATTAACTAAAAATAATTAGAAACACTAATTATATGACTAAAACAACTACCTAAGCAAAACAGTACTATTTTTGCAATAAACCTAATTTAAAATAAACTATAAATAAGCCACTATGCTACTGGATACAAAAACAATAACAAAACAGTAGCAAAAGGAATCAATCAAAAATCTATTCTAGAATTTAAACTAGAGCTAAAACAGTGTTTGAAGCATATTTGAAATAATTCTAATTTAAACTACTCAAATTCAATATTTCAAATCACTAACAGAAACTTCATGTGACACATTGCTACTGGGCTAAACAGGTGGCCTATTGAAACTTGTTCTGTTTTTAAAACAGAGACAAAAAAAACAAAAACAAAAACGGGCACTAGCTACGTGGCCTATTGCTACTGGGCTAAACAGGTGGGCGATCGGTAGTTAAAGACGCTCATCCGAAACTTAACTAAACTGATCGCGTGCATTTAATAAGAGAAAACCGGCGAACCGGCCAGGTTTAAACCGAGTATAAACTGTAAATAAAATCGATCTACTTAGTAAAACCTAAGTGTTGAGTCCGATCTAATATACGCCGTGAAACAAAGATCGGATGGTGGTGGTTCATGCTCACCGGACAGGGCTGCCGGACTTGGAGAAGACGACGACGACGTCGTTGGGACGTTGTCGTGGCGCTCGTCCTGGTGGTCGCCGGACTCGGGGAAGGGTCGAACGGGGCGCGGAGCATGAAGGCAAACTCGGGGGTGACCTTGTGAGCTCCGGGGGCGGCCTGTGGCGATGGTGGCAAATGGCTGGAGCAGCGGCAGCGCCAGCAAGATGCGGGAGGCGTCGCGGACGTTGTTACCGTGCGGATCTGCGTGAGAAAAGGGTCAGGTATATGCAGCGCGTCGAGCAGGAGTGGACAGAGGAAAACAGGGGTTCGGGAAACCTCCAGTAGCAGCAGACTTGGTCAGCGACAGGAGCTCCTGGAGGCGGAACTCCGGCGAGATCGAGGTGAGGCTCTGGGGCACGAGATATTGAGATTTTTCGGAAAATTGGAGGAGGAGGATCAGGGGAGTATTTATAGGGGCTAATTCTTGCGAGAGGGGTTGCGGAGATCGAATCCCGCAAAGATTGGGCGCGGAGGCGTCGGCGTGCTTGGGCAGGGCTCTGCCCGATTCTTGCGGGAGGAGGAAGAAGGTGTTGGGTCCGCTGTCAGCGAGTGCGAGAGCGAGGAAGAGGTGCGGGCGACTGATGGGAAGCCGGTTCGGGCGTGCGGCTAGGCCAGCTGGGCCTTTGGGAGGGAGAGAGAGAGAGTCGGGCCGGTTGGCAACAGAGGGCTTCGGCCATTTTTTTTGAAATAAGCACAGACAAGAAAGTAAATAAAGGAAAAACAATAAGACTTTTATATAGACATATTATATACCAAAATTTTCAGAAAACTATATCCTAGAACATGCACATATTTTCATGTACAAATAAAAGCGAAAAAAATTCAAATAAATCAAACAGTGCCACTGTTGCAATAAAACCCAATAAAAATCATTTTTAAAATACCAAAATGATTTCAAAATTATTTTCTCCTAATTTTCCATTAAAGGGAATCATTTAACCCTTATTTCCATTTATTTAATTTTAGGAGAAAACTAATTTGATTAAAAGTCAAATAACTCATAAATGGTTTTGAAATTGAAATTCAAACTGCTTCCAAATATTTTCTGTTTTTCCTCATTCGAATATATTTCAAATTTGCCCCTAGTTTGGAGTGTCATATTACTCCTCTCTTTATTTTGCAATGGGTCAGAGGAATTTGAAACTATTCAATTGGGAAGGATTCCAAATGGAATTTCAAAGGTGGTTTAACTCCCCACTCTCTTTCATTTGAACTTTGGAGAAGTCATTTCATCTCCTCTCTTGAAAGTCCTTGGGTGGCATGAAGTTTGCATTACTTTCAAATGAGGTTTCAGTTCATTTCACATGGAAACACTTTTGGGAAAGTCCTTTTATTCCCTCTCATTCAACTTTCAAAGAAGTTTCAAATTCCACTCAATTTCACACAATCAATCACACAACAATCAAACAAACAAATATAAATATTGATTTAATATAACATTCCAAAAATTTAAAATTTTGGGATGTTACAAACCTACTACACTTAAAATGAATCTCGTCCTCGAGATTCGAAGAGGCTAGCAAGAAAAGGTTAAGGTTTGGGGGTCTTCTAGCAATGCCATAGATTGGAATGGTCTAGTGTGCTACCACACTTAAAAGCAAGGTTATGGTTCTGACAAAATTCATGTACTCAATCCTTTGGGTTGACAGTGTCGGTCTTCTCATATTCTCCGAAATAACTCTTTCACTGGTGCTCTTCCGGTCGGGGCATGACCCTTTTTTCTCAAAATCTTGTGTCCTCTCAATCATGGTGAGGTTCTTCCGAGGATGAGTCTTCTCAGTTGACGGGTCTGTCGCCAGTACTAAACAACTATCGAAAATCTCATGTTGGTCAACAATTAATGGTTTCTTTTGCAGAAAATGGGTCTGGGCTAAATCTCACCGTATAACCTACGATTGGCAATGGTTGCCTGTATAGGGTTTCATCGTTCTACCATTCTAGGGTTTAAACAGGGTTTGACATCGTCGTCTCTCTACTATGGGTAAGTCACTTAGATTTACCATTCCAAATAGCAAGAGCGAATGATCAAAGTAAGACGGTATGGTGATCAATCCATTTCGCACCCAAATCATTACTCTATATAAGGTTTAGCGAATCTCGCATTTCTAACACTCGGGAATTCTCACAAGCATTACATGATTTCTCTTGTCGACGAACTTAGTTCGGATAATTAAATTGATTCTGCAAGCTGGATGAAACATCTATCATTACTTCACAACTCTCGAGGTTTCGTAACCTCCTAAGGAACGTCTGCTCATCAAATCACATCTTCTTCCAAAATTTCTTCTTGCAGGGAGTACTTGATCCTTATTAATTCCTGGGCTTGTGGGTTGTGGGCCCACTTCAATACTCGCACAACTTTAACTCATCATTTGAGCTACTATTGTTCCATATTCCAACATTGCACCTCCTTTAAATCCAATATTACTTCATTCCTTCATACTCTTGAGGTAATCAAATAAAATCCTTAAACTTAATTCGTCCAACTCCACTCTGTGGGGTACATTTTTCCTTACCATTTGTCAGGTGTTCTCACAGGGTACTACCACCCTTAAAGTGAAATTTACAATTTCATCATAGACCATATTTCTCATATCCTCGAAAATGGCCCAAATCTGTGTTCATAGAGTAACAACTCATACAATTCAACATATGAAAACATGTCACCTTAACTTTATTGATTTCACTAATCCATTATGGACTCTGAGGCTTCGATTACATAATTCAACTAATCAAACTTATGAAAATAAATTTGATTTCTACTACTCTTATTATCCATATCAAAATCGCAACTACTCAGCTCCAACTTTCATTTGATCTGAACATCCCCTTACAAAATGCCCTGCTTCCTTGCAACGAAAACAAATGACTTCTGACACGTCTCTGGGCTTCTTTGTGATTATGTAGGCTCCTTGGATTTTTAGCTTCCTTTCTGGACATTTACCAGTGTAATGAACTAAATTCTTGCACCTGTAACAAGTGATATGACCGAGGTCCTTCTCTGCAGAAATTGGGTTGTTCTCGGGATGCCTTCATTTTCTCTTCCTGGATTTCTCCGTAATGATCAGAGCTTCTATTTCCTGAGGGTCAAACTCCACTTCTGTCGTCGGGAAGTCTCCGAGATACTCTTCTCTTTCCTTTGTGCAATACCGTGAAAAATGTCCTTCTCCACATGAATAGCAGGCGTTGGAGTAAAATCTGATTAGGCCTTCTTCAGGGTCTTCAACAACTTCCTTCATCACAGGTTCTCCGGAATTTTCCCTGAGGGCTCCTTTCTGCTGCTTGGTACTTTCTTGTACCTTGGGGTAAATCTGACATTGAGCAGGGTAATGCGTAGTTCCTTGACATAGGAAACAAGTCAACTACCTAGTGGGGCATTCTTCCTCTGGGTGATGTTCTTCACAATGAGGGCATCCATCATTGTGTTCTTCATGGGTGTGTCCTATTTCTCCATAGATCTTGCATGCACAAGGCTTCTTCTCTTTAGGGTCACATGGCTTTTGGATAAGACGAGACCTTAGTAGAATCATCTTGAATTCATCCCAAGCATTGGCTCCATTCCATCCTTGTATAGCTTGATGTATCTCTTGCCATTTTGCAGCACGTTGTGTGATCCGTCGTAGGGTGTATGGAACCATATACTCTCCTTTAATACAGTGCTCCTTCATGCGATCTTCCATATTCCATATCCAGTGTGCTACCTCCGACGGTGTCATCAATCTCAGAAATACACGTCCAACTTCATTCATCATCTATTGGGTCCAAGGGTTTTTGGATGAGATATGAGAGAACAGTGGAGGGAGATACACACAATACAAACAATAGTTTTGAAGAAATGGGTTTTCTTTTGTGGCTGTCGGAAAAACATCAAACAAATGACAGCTCACAAATCGCCGCATCTAACGTAAGTATATAACAGGGGTTTGGTCTTCTAAAGGTCAAATAATTCTTCAGATTCTTCAAGTCTTCGTAGTCTTCAACTGTTGTAGCTTCATCTCTTCAAATGCATGGTGAAATCCTCTTTACTCTAAAATGGTCCGCTTCGCGCGCGTACTGAGTGGCTGACTAGCGGGGCCCGCTAGTTAGGTGAGAAGGAGGGGAGAAGGAAACAGAGGGGGGTCGCGGCTTCGAGGAGCTCTTGCCGGCGACGAGGGCTCCTTGGCCAAAATGACAGGGAGGGATCGAGAGAGGGGGTGGAGGCGCACCTTCCCGTACCCGTAGCGTAGCTAGGGGTGGTCGGACGGCGTCGGAATCGACCTCGCAAGCGGAGGCAGAGGGCGGTGGTCGCCGGAGATGAGGAATACGACGAGCAGAGGCAACTTCAGGGGCTCTAGGGGGACGGGATGGCTTCACCGGAGAGAGGCAGGGGCCCTAGAAGGATCGCCCTGGCCTGGGAGGGGCTGGAGCTACCGCGACGACCAGAGGCGATCGTCGGCGAGCTCGAGCTCGAGGATGGCGGCCGGCGGCCTGCCCGGCCGGGCTACAGTTTCCTACGCGCTTGTGGGGTGTGTGGGAGTGGTGGATGCTGCTCGAGGAGGCTGGGGGCGGCTCCATTTATAGGTGAGCGGAGAGGGGGGTTCGGGCTCCACCGGTGGACACCTGTCCACGGCGCCCGGTGACGAGTGGCGTCATTGAGAGGAGGAGAAGGCGACGCATCTCATGCGGCGATTGTTGGCGAACGAGGAATAGCAGAGGAACGAGGAGAAGGCGAAAAGCACAATGCGCACCGCACTGTTGGGTTGGCCGGACCGTGCCCGTGCTCGCTGCGGCGAGCTTCGGCGTCGGCGAGCGCCATGGGGGAGTTAATGGCGTTGAGACGAGGATGGTGGAAAAGTTTGGCATGCTCGGGCAGACGAGGGGAGCGAGCACGCGCGAACAGAGCGCTCGGCGACACCCAGAGCACGCCGACAAGCATGCTGGCATCATGGACACGCATGGTCAACGCGTGAACTCCTCCCTCAGGCTGACCAACATCCAAAGATCATGTCTGGCTTGATGTTCGTGGTAGTTTTGAGGATTACCACGCTTTGGTTTGGCTCCAGATGCAATAGAGAAGATTTTACACGCCAGGTAAGTTTCTGATCAGTAACTTTGAGATGTTACTGAGGTCAAATGGTTGGGAGTTGGGGGCTGTGCTTTGGAGGCTAGCCATCATCTACCAAGGTGATGATGCACAAGAAAATTCAGGCACAATGGAGCAAGTAAAATGGTAGTTGCTATAGAAACCACCATTTCTGTCCAAAGCAGAAAATATTTTCTGTAGCAAAAATATTCCGAAAAGTGATGAAATATTTTTGCTCAGGAAGGTGCCCTAGGTTTCAAAGAATATTTGGGAATTTTCTCAGATTTTTTGGGCAAGAAAAATGAGGGTTGCTTTAGAGCTCATTGAACTAGCTAGGGTTTTAGAGAGGAAAAATGAATATATTCCCAAGATTATTTTGAGGTGGATCAGAAGGGGAATGATGCTTAGATAAGGGAATGATGCACTTGGGTGAAAGCCAATGGTACCCAAGTGTTTAAGTCCATATGAAAAGATTCAAAAACCCCAACTTTCAAAATAAATCCAAACTAAAATCAGGCAAATAAGAGAGGGCAAAAATCAGGCTATCACAAACCTCCCCCACATCGAATGAATCTCGTCCTCGAGATTCAGTTGCTTGGGAAAACCACTCTGGATAATGAGCCCTTAGGAATTCTTCCCCCTTCCAAGTTGATTCTGACTCTGTGTGATGTTCCCACTAAATTTTATAAAATTTTCTTACTTTATTGCGAGTGACCCTTTCCATCTGATCCAAAATTCTAAACAGTCTTTCTTCATAGGTCAAATCATTTGCCAATTCTACCTCAGCCATAGCAGTCCTTTTCTCAGGCGGGGATATGCAACGTCTTAGTTGTGAAACATGAAACACGTTATGCATGTCTGCCAATTCGGCGGGTAGTTCCAACTGATATGCAACAGTACCTACTCGGGACATGACTGGAAATGGACCAATAAATCTGTGGTGCCAATTTTCCACGGGTCTGAAATCTCTTGACTCCTTTCATAGGAGTGACTCGGAGGTATACGTGTTCTCTGTGTTCAAAATTGATCTGTCGGTGCTTTGCATCATAATAACTTTTCTGTTGAGATTTGGCCAATTGCAATCTGTCTCTGATTTCCTTAACTTGTTTCTCAGCTTCCATCATGAGATCTGTTCCGAAGATACGGCTATCTCCAGTTTGAGACCAATTTAAAGGAGTGAGGCACTTACGGCCACACAGAGCTTCATACGGTGACATCTTTAGACTGGTCTGGAAGCTGTTGTTATAAGGAAACTCGGCATATGGCAAGCAATCTTCCCATTTAGGTCCTTGGGCTAAAGCACAGACTCACAACATGTCCTTGAGTATTTAGTTTACCCGCTCTGTCTGTCCATCCGTCTGAGGATGATAAGCAGTACTATATTTTAGTGCTGTCCCCAAGGCTTGATGGAGACATGACCAAAAAGCGGAGGTAAACAGGGAACCTCGGTCGGAAGTGATAGTTCGGGGTACTCCATGCAGACTGACTATTCTGGATGCATACAGCTCTGCGAGTTGATCTGCTCGATGTCTGGTGCTGATCGGAATGAAGTGAGCAACCTTGGTTAAGGTGTCCACTATGACCCAGATTGCATCATTGCCTCGCTGAGTCTTAGGCAATCCCGTAATGAAATCCATACAAACATCATCCCATTTCCATTGCAAAACTGGCAGCGGCTGGAGAAGTTCGGCTGGCTTCTGATGCTCTACCTTCACCTTGTTGCATATGTCGCAACAGGCCACAAAATAGGCAATGTCTTTCTTCATTCCATCCCACCAGAATATTTGTCTAAGGTCCTCATACATTTTCGTACCTCCCGGGTGAATGGAATATGAGGATTCGTGGGCTTCCGACAGGATTTTCTTCTTTAAGTCTGGCTGATTGGGTACACAAATCCGTCCACGGAATCGGAGGGTACCAGATTTGTCCTTGGAGAAATCTGGGGTTTGCTCTGCCATCGGGCTCTTGTCATGTTTTTGCAGCTTGATGTCAGCTGGCTGGGCCTTGTGGATCTCTTCCTCAAGTGTGGGGGTAACTTTCAAAATATTAGCGAGGCGAGCATCCACTTTGACCAGGTTGAGCTGAGAAATCTCCTCTTGGAGTTTGGGAGGCAAGGATTTCGATATGACATTTAAGCTAACAAGCTTTCGGCTGAGTGCATCGGCAACCACGTTGGCCTTACCCGGGTGATAATTTATTCCAAGATCATAATCCTTGACCAACTCTAGCCATCTTCGTTGATGGAGATTTAAATCCAGCTGAGTAAATATGTATTTAAGACTTTTGTGATCGGTAAAAATTTGGCACCTTTTTCCAATGAGGTAGTGTCTCCAAATTTTTAGCGCATGAACCACCGCAGCCAATTCCAAATCATGAGTAGGATAATTTCCCTCGTGGGGTCGTAGCTATCGCGATGCATATGCTACTACCTTGCTGTCTTGCATGAGTACGCAACCAAGGCCTTGCCTGGAGGCGTCATAATACACATCAAAGCTGTGATAAATGTCTGGGAGAGTCAATACAGGTGCGGTTGTCAGCCGCATCTTTAGCTCATTGAAACTTTTCTCACAGTCCTCCGTCCATTCAAATTTCTTATCCTTTTTGAGCAGCTCCATCATGGGTTTAGCAATCTTGGAAAACCCTTCAATGAAACGACGGTAATATCCAGCTAATCCGAGAAAACTCCGGATCTGCGTCACGGTCGTGGGCGGCAACCAATCGAACACATCCTTTACTTTGCTCGGGTCCACGGCTATACCTTCGGCGGATAGTACATGTCCGAGAAACCCAACTTGCTTGAGCCAAAATTCGCATTTACTGAATTTGGCGTATAGCTGATGGTCGCGGAGTCGTTGTAGCACTGCTCGGAGGTGATCCTTGTGCTCTTCTTCACCCTTGGAGTAAATGAGGATGTCATCGATGAAGACTACCACGAATTTGTCGAGGAAGTCCATGAATACTTTGTTCATCATATGCATGAAGAAAGCAGGGGCATTGGTGAGACCAAAGGACATCACTGTATATTCATAAAGATCGTACCAAGTAGTGAATGCGGTCTTAGGAATATCTTCCTTTTTAATCTTGAGCTGATGATATCCGGTCCGTAAATCGATCTTAGAGAATACCTTAGCCCCACTGAGCTGATCAAACAGATCATCAATCCTTGGCAGCGGATATTTATTTTTGATGGTGACCTCATTCAGCTGGCGGTAATCTACGCACATGCGGAGGCTGCCTTCCTTTTTGTCCACGAAAATAGTAGGTGATCCCCATGGTGAAGAGCTGGGATGAATATATCCTTTTTGGAGCTGTTCATCAAGCTGTTTCTTTATCTCCACTAATTCTGATGAGGGCATCCACTAATACTTCTTGTATAACGGTGCAATTCCAGGCACAAGGTCTATTGCAAATTCCAGCTCTTGATCTGGTGGCATGCCTGGTAGTTCTTCTGGAAATACATCAGGGTACTCGCTGACCACAGGAATTAATTCCAACTCAGCCACAGCGGTGAAAACCAATTCTTGTTTGGGTATATTCTTGCGAGCATAGAATTTGGTAGTCTGCCCATTCAGACTGGTCAAAGTGACTTCTCGTGTTGTGCAGTTTATGAAAACTTGATATTGGGTCAACTAATTCATACCCAATATAATATCCAACTTTTCAGACTCAATAATTATTAGAGAGGTTGGAAAGTAGACTCTGTTGATATTGATTTCCAGATCATGGCAGACCAGATTGCTCTTGATTAGAGATCCCAGGGTTTGTACCAGCATATTTTTGCCCAAAAGCATCCAAGGAAATTTGTTTTGGGCAGCAAAACTCTAAGAAATAAAAGAATGGGAAGCCCCAGAGTCAAATAAAATTACGGCTGGTATGTCATTAATAGAAAACATACCAATGACGACTTCGGGGTTCTCTTGGGCTTCATCGGCTGAGAGATGATGCACGTGCCCAGTAAAGTTTTGCTGGGTCGGGCATGACTCTATAAAGTTGACTTGTGTCCTGAATGGGGCATTTTCCTTGTTGTTCTTGGGGCATTGTCTGGCATAATGTCCGTTCTGCCCACAACTGAAGCAAGAATTATTGCGCTGACGCTCCTCGTGCACTGGGCTGGCCATGAGATTCTTGACTTGAGTGGTGGTCTTGTTAACATTCTGTTGCCAATTGGGCTTGTATTCCACCTGAGTCTGCTGCCAGGTACGAGCCTTTTGCACAGGTTGCCCATCCTTCTTTGGCTCAATCTTACGCTTGTTGTCGTTGTTAACAGGCCTACTATCTGATACAAGCTTGTGCTCCTGTTCAGCAATGAAAGCCCTGTTCACCAGAGTTTGGAAATCTGGGAAATTAGACATACTGAGAGTACAACGGAGTTCCAGATTTAAGCCTCCAAGAAATATGTCAATCTTCCTTTCTCCGGTGGCCACGTCATAAAGGGAGTAACGGGCCAGATGATTAATTTTTTGCAAATACTCACCCACCGACTGACTTCGTTGGATGAGTGCAAGAAATTAATGCTTCTTGATCTTCATAACTCCAGTAGGGATATGATATTTCCGGAACTGATCCTTAAATTTTTCCCAGGTGATTTCTTCATCAGCCGGCCACATGGCTTTTGCATTTTCCCACCATATGGCAGCAGCGCCTTCAAGGTAATGAGTTGCAAATGGAACTTTATCATTTTCTTCAATACGAGCAATCTCAAGGTTTTTCTCAATGGTACGCAACCAATCGTCTGCATCCAATGGGTCAACAATCTGACTGAAACTGGGTGGCTTGGTCCTTCGAAAATCTGACAGCTTTGATTAATGACCGTTCTGATTTCCATTCTGTCCAACCATAGATTGCACACTTCTTAATATTTCAAGCAGATCATTGTTCCTTCTTTCCTCAAACATACACAGAATTTGCTCGGTAGAGGGCGGATTTGGCGGTGGAGGCGGTGGCGGAACGTACGGCTCGGGAGAATGACCTGCCTATTGCGCAGATCGATGAACAGGAGTTCCCTCACGAACGTTGCTACTGCTGCCTCCCCGCGTCATCCTATTGTGGATTTTTCCCAAGACAACGCAATCGACATGAGAAACATCCAAGAATAAATTTGGGGGAAAGCCAGCAAAAAATCCCGGAAGAAAACAAAAGAGCGAAGAAAATACGGCGAATAAAGTCCAAACATAATTATATATAGACTCATACATGAAAGATAAACAACATGACAAGTTCAGCTACTCTCATACATGCAATGAAACATCATGATTCATACGGCTACATCCGTACATCATCCGGACGACTGTGAATACTCAGAGGTACTACTGCTCTGCTGGTGCTGCGGTGTCCTCCCCTGAAGCGGACTCGGATCATGGACTGACGAGGTTAACGGAAACCTTCAGGTTAAAGGTAACACGATGACGCTGCCTCGAGGGCTCTCCCTCAGGGGCAGGGGTAGGATGAAGCATCGAGGCTACAGGAGTAGTGATAAGTGAAACCCACTCGGCAGGAGTACTGAGAGGGTTCACCGCCGAGGTGCCCGAGCTACTCGGGGGAGTAACCGGTGAAACAGGGGAACTAGAACTGGCTGGAATATAAGGAGTAAATCCCAGAGAAGATGGAGTAGTGGCAGATCTAGTAGTGACCAAAGCAGTGGCTAAAGTAGTACGGGCACGAGTCAGCTCTCGAGCCATCTCGTGGATCAATAAATAGCTAGCAGTGACATAACGAGCAAGGTGGCTAGCAACACTATCAAACTCCGGATCAATGATCTGGAAACGGACACGACCAGTGTCGTGCAGAGAGGGGTAGTAAAAGAAACCTGGGTGGTTCTGCATTCGGACCTCGTTGTAGCGAAGCTCGACAAGGACCTTGAATGCAGCAAACTAGACAGCTTGAGAAGCGGTAGAGGCATAACTGCTCCGAGAAGTACGGGTGTAAGAGCCGGAATCGGAACTAGTGCACAGAGTAACCACTGCGTGATACTCATACACTGAATCAGCTAGACGCTCTCGGTACACACGATAGACTGGATTGTCTCCGAAGGGGTACAGTTGACGCCACACGTTGCGAAGGAGGTGCGGTGATGTGTACGGCATCAGCTGCAACTGGCACAGATACGGCACCGGAGCCATCTACACTCACAACCATCAGCAGGTTAGCATAAAAATATAAATCAAGTGCATGCAATGCAACAACCAGCTACAATTGCTACCGGCACTCAACTTAAACTCGTATCTAACGTCCAGTTAACACGTCGTAGTCTAGCGTGGCCTACAGTCAGCGCGGCTCTGATACCAAGCGTTGTGGCACCCCGGCTCACAGCGTCCGGTTTACCCTGCATTGCCAGCCCAGAGACCATGTCTTCTGGCAACACACAACATCTTGGTATAGAAAAACAACCACTTTATTGATGCTAGCGGATCAGAGTTTATATTACAACAGATGTCGAGGCCAAGCAGCACGCACGGTGTGGTTGAACAATATGTACATTATTTAGTGAACATAAAGGGGCCTCGATCATAACAACTACGCGGCAGCGGAACAACATCGTAGCAGAAACTCCATATCACAGGGACACCGATGTGGACACGATCTAGACTCGAGCAGTGCTCCTTTCCAACGCGACTTGCCTGAAATCTGGCATGACACGCCAGGTCAGTACATTGAATGTACTTGCAAGCTCACAACAGGCATAATCCTAATGACAAACAATATCATGATAATTAACCTGTTATTAATGCAATAATGTTCCAACATGCTGTGATCATGCTCTTGTGATAAACGTCCCTCGGGACCGACTTACCAACCGTGATCGTTCTCGGGTCACAAACAAACCAACATCGTGGTCTTGACCAGAGTAACTCGTGATCCTTACGGCGATCACAACCACGACCAATATTTGGTCTCGAACATCTCGATGGCCTTTCCGCCATCATCAACAGTGCAAAGTTCATGACTCAGTGTGCAAGTTTATTAAACGTTGACTCATGGTGGGACCTACTACGAGGCGTCCGTGACCGTGGACTCGGCTATCGATAGATTATACACTCTGCAGAGGTAGCACACTGTACCCACACCACGGAACCCATGGCCTCACACTCCCATTCGGCTGGACCAATGGCATTCCGACGAAACCCTTCCATTGCCATGACACTCTCCCGGCCACTCCGACCCAATCCCCAACGGGCTAGTCCTGGGTGGCCCCGTGTCTACCAAAGACACAACGACCACCGTCGTGGCCAAAATGATCCCACTCGGGGACCCGGTACCATAATCTCAACAACGGGCACACAAGGTTATGCCTGCTTACCGGGCTAGGGTAAGCATGCCCATAACCTTCCCTAGTTGGAGGCACCGACCAGAGGCATGCCAATGGACCGAATCAAGGCCTTCCCACAAAGGCAAATGTGGTTGCACTGGGAAAATCTTGATTCAGCGGCACCATGACCCAGTCAACGATATATTCAAGTTGAGTTATATTCAGGTTCAACTTAAAATGAAAATGAGCGGTGCCATAGCATGCCATGAAATGCAATACTACACATGCATCACATATTAACGAAAATGACTGATGTCAACCATATTCACACTAAGCATAAGCATCAACAACTTATATTACTTTCCTGGACAGGGTAACTCTCACTTTAACAATATATTTTGCAGCAAGTATTATTATTTTCTCATGCAAGAAAATAACTTCGATTAATTTCTCATATGCATAGCAAAAATTTACTATCATCACCACAATCAAATCCTAATTTCTTTACCAACCAAGTTAGGTTCAAACATTCTGTAAATGGCTAAACAAGTAATTAACAAAATAATTTCTAGCAAATTTAACTATTTTATTTACGCAAGAAAATAACTTCAAGTAATTACTCATATGCATAACAAATCATTTTATCATTACCACAAGTAGGCCTTAGCTTTTGTTTACCAACTAAACTAGTTCCAAACATTATGTAAATCAAGCATAATGACTAACAAATACTTGACAGGATATAAATAACATAATAGTTATTTAAATGCATGGATTAATCATTTCATTCAAGTAAGAAAATCATCAATATTGAAATGACACCATGAAAATGTTGCTGTGGCTTGCCTTAATGCAGATGAGGTTCACAAGCCTTCTGGTGATCCTCAAGACAAGCCTCACCCTCTGAAAATAAATTTCAGCACAAGAAGAAAATTTCAAGAACTCTTCTAGAAATCACTAGAAATTCTAGACAGCTCAGAAATATCTCATTTTTGGTGAGCTGCTAGATTTCTTTGCAAAGAACATAATGCAAAAAGAATCAATTCATTTGGACTTATGGTTGAAGAGTTATAGCTGTTTGAAGCTCTCTGGAAATGGATGAATTTGAATTTAAATAAAACAGACTAGGGGGGTGACGTCGAAGGCGTAAAGCCTCAGGGCGCCACCACTTGCACCGCTTCGCGCGCGTACTGAGTGGCTGACTAGCGGGGCCCGCTAGTCAGGTGAGAAGGAGGGGAAAAGGAAACAGAGGGGGGTCGCGGCTTCGCCGGAGCTCTAGCCGGCGACGAGAGCTCCTTGGCCAAAACGAGAGGGAGGGATCGAGAGAGGGGGTGGAGGCGCACCTGCCCGTACCCGTAGCGTAGCTAGGGGTGGTCGAACGGCATCGAATCGACCTCGCAAGTGGAGGCAGAGGGCGGTCATCACCGGAGATGACGAAGATGGCGAGCAGAGGAAACTTCAGGGGCTTCAGGGGGACAGGATGGCTTCACCGGAGAGAGGCGGAGGCCCTAGAAGGATCGCCCTGGCCTGGGAGGGGCTGGAGCTACCGCGACGACCAGAGGGGATTGCCGGCGAGCTTGAGCTTGAGGACGGCAGCGGTTTCCTACGCGCTTGTGGGGTGTGTGGGAGTGGTGGATGCTGCTCGAGGAGGCTGGGGGCGGCTCCATTTATAGGCGAGCAGAGAAGGGGGGTTCGGGCTCCGCTGGTGGACACCTGTCCACGCCGCGTGGCGACGAGCGGCGTTAGTGAGAGGGGGGAGAAGGCGATGCTGCTCATGCAGCGACTGTTGGCGAACGGGGACGAGCACGGGAATGAGGAGAATGCGACGAGCATAGTGTGCACCACACTGTTGGGTTGGCCAGACCGTGCCCGTGCTCACTGCGGCGAGCTCCGGCGTCGGCGAGCGCCAGGGGGGAGTTAATGGCATTGAGACGAGGATGGTGGCGAAGTTTGGCATGCTCGGGTAGACGAGGGAAGCGAGCACGCGCGAACAGAGCGCTCGGCGGCACCCAGAGCACGCCGACAAAGCATGTTGGCATCATGGACACGCGTGGTCACCGCGTGAACTCCTCCCTTAGGCAGACCAACGTCCAAAGATCTTGTCTGGCTTGATGTTCGTGGTAGTTTTGAGGATTACCACGCTTTGGTTTGGCTCCAGATGCAGTAGAGAAGATTTTGCACGCCAGGTAAGTTTCTGATCAGTAACTTTGAGATGTTACTGAGGTCAAATGGCTGGGAGTTGGGGCTGTGCTTTGGAGGCTAGCCATCATCTACCAAGGTGATGATGCACAAGAAAATTCAGGCACAATGGAGCAAGTAAAATGGTAGTTGATGCAGAAACCACCATTTCTGTCCAGAACAGAAAATATTTTCTGTAGCAAAAATATTCCAAAAAGTGATGAAATATTTTTGCTCAGGAAGGTGCCCTAGGGTTCCAAGAATATTTGGGATTTTTCTCAGATTTTTGTGGGCAAGAAAAATGAGGGTTGCTTTGGAGCTCATTGAACTAGTTAGGGTTTTAGAGAGGAAAAATGAAAATATTCCCAAGATTATTTTGAGGTGGATCAAAAGGGGAATGATTATTAGAGAGGGGAATGATGCACTTGGGTGAAAGCCAAGGGTACCCAAGTGTTTAAGTCCATATGAAAAGATTCAAAAACCCCAACTTTCAAAATAAATCCAAATGAAAATCATGCAAATAAGAGAGGGCAAAAATCGGGCTGTCACACCCACCTTGCAATGCCGAAGACAGATCTACGCGCTGGATACCTTGTCATTGAAGCTAGGTTCATGGGCTACTAAGGGAGTCCTGGACTAAGGGGTCCTCGGGCGTCCGGGCTGTTAGCCATGGCCGGACTGATGGGCTATGAAGATACGAAGACCGAAGACTGCACTCATGTCCGTAGGGGGCTCTCCTCGGCATGGAAGGCAAGCTTGGCGATCAAATAAGTAGATTCCTTTCTTTGTAACTGACCTTGTGTAACCCTAGATCCTCCCGGTGTCTATATAAACCGGAGGACTTAGTCCGGAGGAAGGACAATCATTACTGTAGTCATACAGGCTAGGCTTTTAGGGTTTAGCCATCTCGATCTCGTGGTAGATTAACTCTTGTAATACCCATATTCATCAAGATCAATCAAGTAGGAAGTAAGGTATTACCTCCATAGAGAGGGCCGGAACCAGGGTAAACATCGTGTCCCCTGTCTCCTATTACCATCTACCTTAGATACACAGTTTGGGACCCCCTACCTGAGATCCGCCGGTTTTGACACCGACAGGGACACAAGAGATTTATTTTATTTGATTGCAGGGTTGTTTGAGAGAGACCATCTTCATCCTACTCCTCCCACAGATTCATAAACCTTAGATCACCACTTGAGGGGAAATTGCTACTGTCCTACAAAACTCTGCGCTTGGAGGCCCAACGCGAGTCTACAAGAATAAGTTGTGTAGTAGACATCAACCTCTTTTCTGGCGCCTTTGCCGAGGAGGTGAGTGCTTGAAGGTATATCTTTAGATCTTGAAATTAAATCTTTTAGGTTCATGTTTTATCGCTAGTTTGGTTTATAAAAGAGAACTACAAAAAATGGAAGTGAGGTTGCCTCATATTCTTCGTCTGTATCATGTCTTTCTCAAAAATGATGGATCGGAAAATTGTGCTCAATTCATAGAAGAAGAATTCAATAAAAATGTTTGGCATAAAATCCTTGAATGATGAGCATGATTGAAATGTCGCTAGTATGAATTCTTTGAATGTCCATGATGCTAGTGATATGCAAATCCATAATCTTGGGGATGCTATGTTTGATGAAGATGATACTTTTATTCCCCCAAGTTTTGATGAGCAAATTAATCATGATGATAGCATGCCTCCTATTTATGATGATTACAATGATGAAGATGGGTTTGGAAGAGTGTCAACTCTAGGAAGTAATGATCCCACTATTTTGGAGGGTGTTGAATCTTATTGTGATAATTATGAAAGTGGATTTGGAGAGGCCATGACTTTATTTAGTGATGAATCCACTATTTTGGAAGAGGTTTTAATTTATTATGACAACAAAGTTGCTATGTATGATGATTATGGTGATGGCATGTATGCTATAAAGAGTAAGGATAACCATGAAACTTTTCATCATGATTTTAATGTTCAATTTGATTATGTCAATCAAGCATCTCATGATAGTTATTTTGTTGAATTTTCTCCCACTAGTATTATGAATGAGAAGAAATTTGCTTATGTGGAGAGTAATAAAAATTCTATGCTTGTGGATCATGAAAAATGCTTTATGTGATAGCTATATTATTGAATTCATTTTTGATGCTACTGAAAATTATTATGAGAGAGGAACATATGCTTTTATGTATCTCAACAATATCAAGTTTCCTCTTTATGAGTTGAAAATCTTGAAGTTATGCTTGTTTTGCCTTCCTATGCTAGTTAATTCTTGTTTCCATAAGTTGTTTGCTCACAAAATTCCTATGCATAGGATGTGGGTTAGGCTTAAATATGCTTGCCATGTGATTCATGATGCTCTCTTTATGTTTCAATTTTTTTAATTCTATGTGAGCAACATTGAAATCATCATGCCTAGCTAAAAAGGCGTTAAAGAAAAGCGCTTGTTGGAGACAACACAATACTTATACCTAATGTTTTTATGTTTTCACATGATTAAGCTACTATACTAATCTTGTTTTATAGGTTTTGACTCAATAAACTGCCAAGTAAAGCCTTTGGGATAGTGTGGATGATAGTTGACTTGATTCTATGCAAAAATTGAAACTTTTGTGCCCACTTCTGGAATTACCATGATTCACTAGGATGTGATAAAACTCTGAAGTTTTTACACATGATTCATATACAAATTTCCTAGGTTTTCCTAATTTTGTAGAATTTTGGGATTTACAGAAGTATGGTCATTGTTTAGATCATTACAGACTGTTCTATTTTTGACATTGTCGGTGTACTAGAGTAGGGGTACCCTAGTATCCCGAACTTGTGCACGGGCAGTCACAGCATCCCGCGGCAAGGCTTGCCGGGTGACCGCCAAGATCCTCCGTGGTTCCTTTGGAGCCATTCAAGGACAAAGTGTCCAAGTCAAGAAGACAAGACCCTGGCAAGAGGAGCTTGCCGGGAAGGCCACTCAAGGCATTTCAAGGAACTTGTCGCGGCGCACCACGCGTTCCGGCAAGACCCGGTGAGCGACAAGCTCCCGGACGCGGCAAGACAACGACCGCGGCAAGGCGCTCGCCGCGGCAAGCCACCTCTCCGTGCCCGCGCTCCAGCACATCCACCAACGTGTCGCTCTGGGGCCCTTCCAGACGTACGTGGCGGAAGGCTGTGCAGCTAGGGACGTGCGGTGGCAAGCGGCGCTGACAAGATCGCCATCATGGCGAATGGTGGCGTCCCTGGCGGTCCCTTTTCGCACTGTTTAGGCGACACAGACGGGCATTTAAGACCCTTGTCCCCTGCCGTCAGGGTTAGGTATGATACACTGTAGCAGGTAGCTGTGCCTACCACAGCACCTTTCCATTTTTGCCCTTTACCTCCGTTGCCACCTGTCGGTAGCCCCTTGAGCATATAAAAGGAGGCCCGTGTGCAACGTAGGGGGGGGGGGTTAGCCAGTTCGAACACTCACGCTCGGTCTCGCTGGCCGCTGGTGTGTATTGTAGCACTCCGCGCTCCCGAGCTAGAAATCAATACAAAACCATGAAGCAGGAGTAGGGTTTTACGCATCCGTGCGGCCCGAACCTGGGTAAATCGCTCACGTGCTTCGCCTCGATTTGCTCTTTGCACGATCTCCGCCCCCGCCGAACCGAAAGGGACCCGGCCCGCCGGTCCCATAGGTGCCCGTGGATCAGCACCCCGGCATCTTTGGCGCGCCAGGTAGGGGGCGTCGAAGTTGGGTGAACCAGATCCGGCGTTCTCGCGAGCTAGATCTTCATCATCTTCATCAACATGTCGCCGAAGAAGGAAGTTTCGGAGGCAGCTGCTCCGTCCGCGCCGAGCCAGCCACCGCCGGAGCAAACGGTTGGTGGGGCAGGCGCTGGCGGAAGGACACGCATCGACGAGGGAACTCACGGTGCTGCCAGGTCCCAGGACAAGGCTGCGCTGCCCATCGGCGGCGTAGCCGGCTCCCACAATGACCGGGCGCACTCCAAGACCTCGGTGTCCGTGCATGCACCGCGCCCATCTCAGGAGGCGCGGGACCGGCAGCGTGATGGTACTCACGGTACCATGCGTTCGCTAGATCAAGATCGAGCTGGTGGATCTCGGAGCGCTCAGGACCACCATGCACGTCAACCTGCTGGCGCGAGCGAGACACGGTCGCCTGGACGAGATACTGCTCCTTCTAACGTAGTTAGAAGTCCGAGTATATCCCGCTCCTCGCACCGTTCGCCACCGCCACCCGCCACCGCAGCAGAAGCTCTGGCGCGAGCTCAGCTGCTCCTAGACTACCCTCCAGCGGCGGACAAGATCGACGACTGGATGGCCACTATCCAGAGTCTCATCGGCTTTGCCAATGGCGACACTCCACGGCAGCCGAGCACGTCTCAGCCGCGGCAAGCCAGCCAGGCACGAGCCAGAGACGATAAGACTGGTGGGGGTGCAACTACTGTGCACTCTCCACCCCGAAGGCCAAGATCGCCGACTCGCCGGGTCCACCTCGACAGCGACTCCACCGCGTCCTCAGATCCGCGAGCTCGTCGCGATCAGCGCCAAGTTCTTCAAGAACGACAACAAGAAGACGCTCGTACTCGCATCGAGCGCCGGAGAGAAGCGCGGCGTCAATCAGACCAGCGTGCTGGGCCCTCTGTTGACATGCATGCGCCAGGGGAACCAGGTGACTTGCCGTACGCGGTAGGTTGCCCTGCGTTCACTCGTGAGCTGCGGCAAGTCCAGTGGCCCAGTACGAAGAACTTCAAACCAGATGTGCCAGAGAAGTACGACGGCAAGTCGCATCCGTCGGAGTTCCTCAGCATCTACACCATCGCGGTGCAGGCTGCTGGGGGGCGGAACGACAAGATCCTTGCCAACTACTTCCCGTTGGTGCTCAAGCCCAACGTCAGGTCCTGGCTCATGCACTTGCCGGACAACTCCATATCCTCCTGGGCTGATCTATGCCATCAGTTTGTCGGCACCTTTACAGGCGGCCACAAACCTCATGGCCAAGAGAGTGATCTTCATCTGCTCGTCCAGAAGGAAGGAGAGCCCTTGCGCAAGTATATTCAGAGGTTCAGCCGTGTACAGTACAACATCCCAGACGTCCACCCCGCCGCGGTCATCAGCGCGTTTCATCAGAACGTGCGTAACCGCATGATGCGGGAGGAGATGGCGATGTGCAGGATCAGAGACGTCAGTGAGCTATATGCCCTGGCCGACAAGTGTGCACGCGCTGAGGAAGGGAGGAGACTCCCCGGAGAGAAGACGGGAGCAGAAGGATCTGACAGTGAGGATATTGCCCCGGCAAAGAAAAACCAGCGGCGGAACAGGAAGAAGAAAGGCAAAGAGGTGCTAGTCGTTGAGCAGCCCGGCAACGAAGGTGGCGCCAAGAAGGCCAAAGTTGGTAGCTCCGGCAAGGAGATTGCCGCGTGCGCCAACTGCCAGGCTGTGGCAGCCGCCGACAAGCAGGACGGCTCCGACAAGCAATACTGCAAGATTCACCGCACCAAGGGCCATGACCTCCAGAGCTGCAAAAAGGTCGAGCAGCTTGTCCAGCAGCAAAAGGCTGAGTACGAGCGGCGAGACAAGGAGAGGGCCCAAGGTGGCGCTGCAGAATTTGGCAAGAAGCGCGCCGGCCGAGGAGGACGCCGCGGTAAGGCCAAGCAGCGGCAAGGAGACAGACCTCCCCGCGGCCGCGACAACGATGAAGACGACGACGACGACGAAGACATGGATGATGTCGAGACCAGTGAGCAGGAGTTTCAGAAAGCCACAGAGGTCTTGTGCGTTGACGGCGGCGCTTCCCTGCACACTTCACACCGCCAACTCAAGCAGTGGGTGCGGGAAGTCAATGCAGCGGAACCACCTGTCGAATCGCGCAAACTTCTGAAATGGTCCAGCACGCCTATCATCTTTGACATTGAGGACCACCCTGATCGCACAACTGCGGTCGGGTGTTTGCCGATTTTGGTTTCACCAACAATCCGCAACCTCAAGGTCACCAAGATGCTAGTTGACGGCGGGGCCAGCTTAAACCTGATCTCCTCCGCTGTACTCCAAGAACTACAGATCCCCGACAGCGAGCTTGAAGAGACCGGCACATTCCAAGGAATCAATCCGGGAAGGAGCAAGCCGAAGGGGAAGGTCACGCTGCCGGTAACATTTGGCAGTGAGCTAAACTTCAGGACTGAGAAGGTCACATTCGACGTTGCCGATATTCCATTGCCTTACAATGGGATACTTGGCCGTCCAGCACTCGCCAAGTTCATGGCAGCCTCTCACTACGCATATAACATGCTGAAGATGCCAGGCCCGATAAGCGTCATTTCTGTCCCCGGCGACAAGAAGGATGCTCTTATCTGTGCCGACAAGATCTACCGAGAAGCAGCAGCCACGGCATATCGCAATCCACTTGCCGCTGAAGCTCCCGGGGGGAAGAAGACCAAGTCCGGCAAGAGTTCTGATGCCCACTCCGGCAAGCGCACCTCTTCGGAGTGCTGCGCTGCCGTCGAGGACGCACCATCGAGCTCCACCGGCAAGTGCAAGAAGACGATGGCAGCTCCGCCAGAGACGAAGAAGGTATCCGCCAAGGAGGACGGCACTGGTGGTACCTTCACCATCAGTGCCACGCTCGACCCTAAATAGGAAAGCGCGCTCGTTGCTTTCCTGCGGGTGAATGTCGACGTGTTTGCATGGCAACCGTCTGACATCCCCGGTGTTCCCAGGAAGGTAATTGAGCACCACCTTGCCGTTTGTCCCCATGCGCGGCCCGTCAAGCAGAAAGTCAGGAAGCAAGCAAAGAGTGGCTGATGTACTTTGATGGTGCCTTTTCCCTGCAAGGCGCCGGCGCTG
This sequence comes from Triticum urartu, assembly GCF_003073215.2. Lineage (NCBI taxonomy): Eukaryota > Viridiplantae > Streptophyta > Magnoliopsida > Poales > Poaceae > Triticum > Triticum urartu. Next base: position 646,301,071 of record NC_053026.1, on the reverse strand, counting down.
GCGTGCTGCTTGTCGCACCCACCGATGAGCACCTCAAGTACGTAGTCCAGATGCACTTCCCCAAAGAGCAAGCAACGAACAATACTGCAGAATATGAGGGCTTGCTTGCCGGTCTCCGGATCGCGGCAGACCTTGGGATCAAGAAGCTCATTGTCAGGGGTGACTCACAGCTTGTCGTCCGCCAAGTAAACAAGAGTTATCAGAGTCCGTTGATGGAAGCTTACGTCGATGAAGTGAGAAAGCTAGAAGAACACTTTGACAGCCTACAAATGGAGCATGTTCCAAGAGCTCAGAACGCCATTGCAGATGGGCTGTCAAAGTGTGCCGCACTTAAGTTACCTGTGGAACCAGGGATCTTTGTGCTCAAGCTGACTCAGCCGTCCGTAACGCCATCAAATGGACAGAGCAAGAAGAGGAAGTTGGTTTGTGGTGACTATTTGCCGGCAGAGCTCCCCAAAGCCGCCGCCAAGAAGGTCCCCAAGATCAACGCCAAGAGTGCTGAGGAGCAGTCTGCTCCGGTAGACCCTAGGGTTTGTTCCGTTGAAGCAAGAGCTCCCGACAAGTTTTGCTCCGGCAAGCTTGCTGGGGAACGTCACGCTCCGGCAAAGCCGCAGGTTCTTGCTGTAGAAGCGGATATTCCCGCAGCAGTCCCCAAGATCAACACCAAGAGCGCTGAGGAGCAAGATGCACCGGCAAGCCGTAGGGTTTGTTCTGTTGAAGCAGAAGCTCCCGACAAGTTTTGCTCCGGCGAGCTTGTCGGGGAACGTCAAGCTCCGGCAGAGCCGCAGGTTCTTGCCGTGGAAGCGGATGTTCCCGCAGCAGCAGATTTGCCTTTAGTCCTTGTTGTCGAGCCACAAGCTCCAACATGGGCACAGCAGATTGTCCATTTCCTTCAGACAGGAGGACTTCCCGAAGAGCAAGAAGAAGCGGAGAGAGTATCCCGGCAGTCAAGTATGTACCAGTTTGTCGACAAGACACTGTACAGAAGAAGACTCAACGGTGTGAAATTGAAGTGTATTCCCCGAGAAGATGGACAAAAGCTGTTGGTAGAAATACATGGAGGCATATGTGGTCACCACATTGGCGCAAGAGCACTTGTCGGTAAAGCTTTCCGGCAAGGTTTCTTCTGGCCAACAGCCCTCCAGGATGCAACTGCACAAGTAACCACGTGTGAAGCGTGTCAGTTTCATTCCAAGAAGATACACCAACTAGCTCAAGCTCTCCAGACGATCCCTTTATCCTGGCCATTCTCGGTCTGGGGCTCGACATCCTCGGCCCCTTTCCCCGAGCTGTTGGGGGCTTTGAGTACTTGTACGTTGCAATCGACAAGTTCACAAAGTGGCCGGAAGTGGAACCAGTGAGGATGGTGACAGCACAGTCAGCAGTCAAGTTCTTCAGGTCGATTGTTTGCCGCTTCGGGATCCCTAACAGGATAATCACCGACAACGGCACGCAATTTACGAGCCGCACCTTCACGCAGTACGTCCAAGATCTTGGCGCCAAGGTCTGCTTCGCTTCTGTTGCTCACCCGAGAAGCAACGGTCAAGCGGAGAGGGCAAATGCTGAAGTGCTGCACGGGCTCAAGACCAGAACTTTCGACAGGCTGCACAAGTGCGGAAGAAACTGGATCGAGGAGCTGCCGGTGGTTCTTTGGTCGATCAGAACGACGCCAAATCGAGCCACTGGACAGACACCTTTTGCTCTAGTCTATGGAGCACAGGCAGTTATCCCCACGGAACTCGTATACGGGTCACCTCGAGTGCTCGCTTATGATGAGCTCGAGCAAGAGCGGCTGCGACAAGATGACGTGCTGTTCCTTGAGGAAGACCGTCTTCAGGCTGCTGTGCGAGCTGCTCGCTACCAGCAAGCTTTGCGCCGCTACCATAGCCGCAAAGTTAACGCCAGAAGTCTCGAGGAAGGCGACCTTGTTCTTTGGCGCGTTCAGTCTGCCAAGAATTCCAACAAGTTGACGCCGAAGTGGGAAGGCCATTACCAGGTGAAACGAGTCACTAGGCCTGGCGCTGTCCGCCTTGAGACCGAAGATGGCATTCCGGTGAGCAACTCCTGGAACATTGAGCATCTTCGTAAGTTTTACCCGTAAGGCGCGGTTGTCGGAACCTGTTCCGGCAACCACCTTTTGTACAAGTCTTGCCGCTGTTGCATGTAATCCTTTGTATAAAGCCGGGCGCAGATCCCGTGCATAAGTAAAGCTCAGGTGCTCCGCACATTTTGTCAATTTTATGCTTTCTATTTTCTGGCATATATGATCTGACACTTTGTGCAGCACCTACTCCACGGTAAGCAATAACGAGCCATAAAGCTCCATATATGTATTGTCTCTTCTTCCTTTTGAAAGCAAGGTTCCCCTCACCCACAAGTTTGGGGGGGGGGGGGGGGGGGGAAAGGAGAAGACGATGGATGGTATGGGCCAGGCGTCGTTCAAGAAAGTTTCGCCTTGCCGGGAAGCAAACAACAGAAAAGCTAAGTTGCCAAAGTTTGAGCAATCGAATTTTTTAAATTTTAAGTTATCTCCCTTGAACGACCACACTTTGTATGGGAAACCTGTGCGCGGAGGAACCAACTCATAGCTAGTTGCGCCCCTACTTTGTTTCGAGTCCGCTCAACAACTTAAGTGAGATGCTAGCGCCCTTACTTTGCTTCGAGTCCGCTCAGCAACTTAAGTGAGCCGCTAGCGCCCTTACTTTGTTTCGAGTTCGCTCAGCAACTTAAGTGAGCTGCAACTAGTTGCGACACGGTTTCTTGCCGGTAGCGGCACCGCCAGCAGGCTGCTGACGTTCCGCACTCAGCGCTCGCGGCTCAGGTGCCTGCGCCGGCAAGTTCCCTAAAAGCGTAGGGCAAAAACATACAAAGGGAGGAATCAAGTAAAGGGAGTAACATTGCAATCATTGCCCACAATCAAGTTACATTACAAAGATAGCTTGTCGCAGCTCTAACAGATTGTTTTCATGACATGATGGGCAGCGACAAGAAAAGAAGAAATGAGCGGCCTAATCTACGCGATCGCCATCGACCCGCTTGATCCCGCTCACCTTGTCCACAATGGGTGCGACAAGGGCCTTGAGCTCCTCCAGATCAGCTTCTGGCGGCAAGGACCTGAGGATGTTGGTGAGGCGGAGGCCCGGATTGCGGAAAGCCACCTTCATCAACACTTTCTCGAGGGCTCCTGCGCAGATCTCGCGCGACTCGTCAGCTAGTTGCTTGGGGATCCTCTCTCGGAGTCGCTGAAAGGCCGTCGCCACGCCCTTGAAGAATAGGACGAGCTTGGCGCTGGGCTGGAGGTTGTCGTCGGAGGGATACCCAAGATCTTCCATCCCCAGCTGCGCCAGCTCCTTGTCGATATCTGTGGCGGCGTTCACCAGACTCTCCGTCCAGTGCATTACAGTCTCCCTGAAGGTGTTCTGGGCGGTGGCAACGCTCTCCAGCAGCGCCTTGTCAGCCTTGATTTCCTCCTTCAAGGCCGCCTCCCGCTTCTTGGCGCTGTCCAAAGTCTTGGTCAAAGTGGTTAGCTTCAACTCAAGATCCACGTTGGAGGCCTTGGCGACGCTGAGCTCCTTGCCCTTCTCAGAGAGATCGGCCTCCAGCCGCGCCACCTTCGTCTTCAACTCCTCCTTGGCGGCCTCGGCGGCGGCGGCAGCGTCCTCCGCTTGCTTGAGGGCCCCGCCAAGCTTCTCCTCGCGCGAGGCAAGCTCCTCCTCGTGGGCGTCGAGATTGACCTTCCGCTGCGCCAGCTCGCCCTCTTTCGCGGCTAGCTTCACGGCGGCAAGTCGCTGGCGCTCTTCGGCTTTAGCCTTCTCGAGGAGAAAGACCTTCCGCGCTTCAGCGAGCTGCTCCCGCTCCTCCGCCAGGGATCGGAGGGCTTCCCGGTGGAAACCTCCGTGCTCTTCCGCGCGCTTTTCAATGTCTGCTCCCGCCTTCGCGACAAGCGCCTCGCGGGACTCCAGCTTGGCTTGTCGCGCACGGTAGAGCGACATCAACCTGCGCAGCAGCCGCTCTTCTTCGGGCTCGTTGCTGCTGCTGCTTGGCGCGTCGACCAGCTTCAGCCCTGCGGAGGCGAGCACTTCTCCGTCGAAGACCTCCCCCTCGACCGGCGCTCTGGAGCTTGATGCCCAGGGAAGATTGATGAAGACGTCATTGCCGGCCTTCAAATAAACGCCCGGCTGGGGCTCCTTGGAACTTGGCGCTGCGGCTTCGGCGGATGGGTCGGCGGTCGGCGTAGCGCCTGGCGCTCCTGCGGCCTCAGGGCCGTCAGTATGATCGCCAGATTCCTCGCCAGTTGCTACGGCGTCAGCCTTGGCGGCCTCTGCGCCGGTGGCCTCTCCAGCACCGGCTGCTTCATCGGCGGCGACCTCTGTCTCCATCTGCTCCACAGCGGATGGATGTGACAGCCGGAAAAGGGGAGAAGAGTCAAACAGAATCCAGCAGAAACCCATAAAGATCAAGAAAAGAAGGATCCAAGAGAAGTTTTGAAGCAAGGGGGGTACCTGCACCAGGCTCTGCGGTTGTGGTCTCCGTGGTCGGGGGGCCGCTGGCGCTGTCCCTCGCTGGAGAACCCTCCCTTGCCGGAGACTCCTCCCTCACCGGGAAGCCTTCCCTTGCCGGAGAATTCTCCCTTGTCGGGAGATTCTCCCTTGGCTCTTGGTGGGGCTGCTCGGCTCCTACACAAGTCAACAAGCAGATATCAGCAAAGACAAGTACCCATGCGCGCCTCGCCGCGGAAAATAATTCACACACTTACGCTGGGGGCTGCCATGGAGGAAAGTCGCCGGCTCCGGCAAGGTTGTCTCGGGCACGCCACCTGTTGCCACAGTGGGCTCGTCCTCAATGATGATCACCGGGGCCTTAGCTCTCTTTGCCGCTCTCTGGGCCAGAGTCCTAAAGAGGAACAGATTCAGGGAAAAGCAAGTGAGAAACAAGACCAACAGCAAGAGTTGAAGAAATGCAAGTACAACAAGAGAAGCTTACTCTTCTTCTTCTTCCTCGTCGGAGCTTAACGCAGAGAAGTCGAAGCCTGGCGCGCGCCCGGAGCGAGGAGGCGGAGGAGAAGCTTTCCTTGGCCGCTTGGCGGGAGCAGTGGCGGCGGTCTGAGACGACCCCGCTCTGGCTGTCGGCGCGGCGTGAGTAGCGGCAGGGACTGAAGCGATGGTCCGGCTAGACTCCGCTCTAGTTGCCGTCGTAGCATGAGGCGCTCCCGCGGCAACGGTGTTTGCCGTGGTCGAGCGTGTCACGCGGCGTGGCGACCGTTGGCCCGCTTGCCGCTCCGCCACATCACCAACCTTGCGGAGACGCCTTCTTGGTGGGGATGGAGGCTCTGCTTCTGGTGGGCTGTCTGAAGATGAGGTGGAAGAAGAGTCGATTTGCAACGAGCCGCTCGCGTCCTTGGCGGGCTCGCTCGGCTCGGTGTCTTGCCCGGCAAGCCCTTTCTTGCCGGCAGGCTCCCCTCGCTCGGCACGGCTTGCCGCTTCTGCTGCATCGGCCTCCTCCACAGTGAACTCGAACTCGCCCGCGGCTGCGGCTGCCGCTGCCTCCTCTAGCCTAGTGGCGATGAGCGCCATCTCCGCATCCGTGGTGTCGCGGGTGAGGCCGTCCTTCTCATCGAGGCAGATTGGCACTTCCACCAAGTCGTCGAAGAATTGCTGCACGACCTCGTCTGCAGGCTCCTGCCAAGTTGGCACAATCCCGTGCGAGTCGCACTCCGGCATCATTGCACGGATGCGGTCGAGCGCGGAATTGTTGCACAAAGGCACGACGCCCCCCGGCAACCTGAACACCTCGGGATGCTGGGGGTCATATTTGAACAGCTCCTGCAGCATCGCGTTGAGCTCCAGGACTGTGAAGTTGTAATTGAGGCCTGGCCGCAGCCTCATGATATCTGCCGCATTCTTGAACTCCCAAGTGGGCCTCCCCCGTTCCTGCAGGGGGGCGATGCGGCGGCGAAGGAAGGCTGCGCCAACAGCGCCAACAGTAAGCCCGGCAAGCCTCAGGCGCAGGATCCTGGTGACGGCAATCTTCAGCCTGGCGTCCTCCGGAGCCATGTCACTCCAATCGCTGCCGCGTGCTACTGGGTTTCGGCGTCGGACGGTGAATGGCTGCGGGCTCTCCTCATCAATCCAGCACCAATCAGCTCTCCACTCCTCCCACTTGCCACGGAATTCTCCCTCCAGATAGGTCTCTTTCTTGCCGGGCCTTGAGATCCAGGCAATCCCGCCGGATAGAGGCTCTCCTCTCTCTACTCGGGGTATGAAAAAGTGGCGGAAGAGGGCTACGTTGGGTAGAACTCCGACAAAGTTTTCGCAGAGGTGTGCGAAAACTGCCATTGTCAGGACGGCGTTGGGGGTGAAGTCAAGGAGATGGAATCCATAGGTGTTCATGATGTCGCAGAAGAAATCAGAGAAGGGCGGGCAGAGCCCGCAATAGAAGAACAATGCGAAGAAGGGGTACGCATTCGGAGCCTTCTTCCAAGCGGCGGCGGGGAGAACCTTTGTGCGCGGATGCGCGCGCGTCTCCGCCGACCAGAACAGATAGTAGTTCTCCCTCAGCTCCTTCGCGCCGAGCTTGGGAGGGAAAATGGACCGCTCCTTCCGCAGCGCCGCGAGCCGCTGCGCCTCGGTCGTCTTCACGGTCTTCCCCTTGTCGGCTTTTGGAGCCATGGCGGAAGTAGTGGAGGAGGTCGACAGCGTTGGTGGTGCTAGTGGCGATGGGGGCGGAGCGCTGCTCTCTCTCTGCTTTGGGGAGGCAAGGGAGCGGCGGAGATTTCTGAGATTGGGAACGGCAACGGGCGAGTGGGCCAACTGCCCCTGTTTCCCCTGCTTATAAAGGGGGAGGGGGCGGACGTTCCGCATTTCCGAATAAAGAAACCCCCACGACCTCTCCCACGACGCCGCATTCAACGCGTGCCATTCGGGGAGGGCGCGGTGGATACGGAGTGAGATACGGCGTAACCTAGGCCGCGCGTGCCCGTGCCCTGTTTTGGGCCTGGCCCAACAGCGCTCGGCACCATGTATGGCCCAGGCCCGGGGGCTCCTGTCGGTGTACTAGAGTAGGGGTACCCTAGTATCCCGAACTTGTGCACGGGCAGTCGCAGCATCCCGCGGCAAGGCTTGCCGGGTGACCGCCAAGATCCTCCGTGGTTCCTTTGGAGCCATTCAAGAACAAAGTGTCCAAGTCAAGAAGACAAGACCCCGGCAAGAGGAGCTTGCCAGGAAGGCCACTCAAGGCATTTCAAGGAACTTGCCGCGGCGCACCACGCGTTCCGGCAAGACCCGGTGAGCGACAAGCTCCCGGACGCGGCAAGACAACGACCGCGGCAAGGCGCTCGCCGCGGCAAGCCACCTCTCCGCGCCCGCGCTCCAGCACATCCACCAACGTGTCGCTCTGGGGCCCTTCCAGACGTACGTGGCGGAAGGCTGTGCAGCTAGGGACGTGCGGTGGCAAGCGGCGCTGACAAGATCGCCATCGTGGCGAACGGTGGCGTCCCTGGCGGTCCCTTTTCGCACTGTTTAGGCGACACAGACGGGCATTTAAGACCCTTGTCCCCTGCCGTCAGGGTTAGGTATGATACACTGTAGCAGGTAGCTGTGCCTACCACAGCACCTTTCCATTTTTTCCCTTTACCTCCGTTGCCACCTGTCGGTAGCCCCTTGAGCATATAAAGGGAGGCCCGTGTGCAACGTAGGGGGGGGGTTAGCCAGTTCGAACACTCACGCTCGGTCTCGCTGGCTGCTGGTGTGTATTGTAGCACTCCGCGCTCCCGAGCTAGAAATCAATACAAAACCATGAAGCAGGAGCAGGGTTTTACGCATCCGTGTGGCCCGAACCTGGGTAAATCGCTCGCGTGCTTCGCCTCGATTTGCTCTTTGCACGATCTCCGCCCCCGCCGAACCGAAAGGGACCCGGCCCGCCGGTCCCATAGGTGCCCGTGGATCAGCACCCCGGCACTATTTTATAGTTTCTATGGCTTATATTGGTCAATATAAATTGTAGAAATTGTAGGGTATAGTTGGCATTGTATGAGAATAATTGTGAATCTTGTCTTGACAGTACCAAAGTGAATGATCTGCTCGTTATCATACTAAACTATCTCACAAAGTTCCATTAAGTTTTGTGTGATTGAAGTTTTCAAGTTTTGGGTGAGATATCGATATGAGGAGAATAAGGAGTGGCAAGACCCTAAGCTTGGGGATGCCCAAGGAACCCCAAGATAATATTCAAGGAAAACAAAAGCAACTAAGCTTAGGGATGCCCCAGAAGGCATCCCCTCTTTTGTCTTCAACATTATCGGCAACCTCACTTGGAGCTCTATTTTTATTTGTCACATGATATGAGTTTTGCTTGGAGAGTCATTTTATTTTATTAGGATTTGCTTTCTGTTATTTAGAATAATGTTTTGTATATTTTATTTCAGTAAAAGTGTCAAGTATAGCCTTTACCATGCTTACTTTGCAAGTCTATATGTTGCTTTTTGAAAATAGAAAGTCTACTATTATTGTCTGAATTTCTGGAAAAAGTCAGAACATGATAAAATCTTGAAATTTTTACATAGTACGCTATGATAAATTTTATACAGTGTGGTAAAGTTTTAGAATTTTTGGAGTTAAAGATGTATGAATCTTCTTGCATCCTTTACGGACTGTCCTATTTTGACAGATTCCTATTATGTTTGCATTGTTTGCATATGTTTTCTTGTTTAATGATTCTATTTGAGGATAAGAGCATTAAATATGCAGAGGCATTTAGTATGCAATGTTAAATTATAATTTTAGTGATTTGTTAGAGTAGAGAATGATAAGGTTTTTACATTGATTTATACTAACTTATCTCACGAGTTCATGTTGAGTTTTGTATGGATGAAGTTCTTAAGATTTAAAGAAACCATGATATGAGAGAAATTAAAGAGACACAAGATCTCAAGCTTGGGGATGCCCAAGGCATCCCAAGATAATATTTTAAGAAGTCTCAAGCATCTAAGCTTGGGGATGTCCCGGTAAGCATCCCACCTTTTTTCTTCAACAACTATCAGTTAGTATCGGTTGAGCCTAAGTTTTTGCTTCTTCGCATGAGATGTGCTATTCTTGGAGTGCCCTTTTATATTTTCTTGTTGTTTGAAAAAATACTTAAGATCTTTATTTTTTAATGAGAGAGAGATAGAGTCCTAACGTAGCTACTTAATTGTTCAACTACTCATTGGTCTTCACTTATATCTTTTGGAGTAGTTTGTCATTCATTCTTGTGATTCACTTATATCCTCAGAATGAATTGTTGAATGAATTTAATATCATAAATCCCAATTTATATATGTTTCATATGCTTGTCCCATGGGGAGTAATGACTTCACATATAAGTTGTATAGGTGGTAAAATTTATTGAAAGTTAAAAAATACATCATTGATCACTTGAACAATTGATGAAAGAATATTGAAGGAAGAGAGGTTTCACATATAAATATACTATATTGGACATCTCTATGATTGTGAGAACCCATTAATTATTTTCAAACTTGATCAAGTGATGTTGGACAAGGAAGCCAACTTAATGATTTATGTTTGTTTATATTCACACAGAAGTTATATTGTCATTGATCCTCTAACATGTGGTGCTCATAATCTTTTGCTAGCCAAAATTTCGTACTAAATATAAATAGTACCTATGCATCCAAAACCCCTTAAACCCAGTTTCTTCCCATGAGAATCCACTATATCTACCTATGGGTTGAATAAGATCCTTCAAGTAAGGTTTTATTGGTACAAAAAGCAATAAAAAATTGCTCTTCAATATGTATGATCTTTTAATGTAAGGGAAAATAAGCTTTGTACGAACTTGTGATGGTCAAGAAATAAAAGCAATGGACTACATAATAAATATTACTATCACAAGGGGCAATGTAAAGTGATGTTCCTTTGCATTAAGAGCTTGCACATCCAAAAATAAAAAGCGCTTGACAACCTCTGCTTCCCTTTGCGAAGGGCCTATCTTTTACTTTTTGTATTTACTTTTATGCAAGAGGAATACGGCCTCGAACGTCCAACCAAGAGTTACCCCAAGCGTAAGCTACTACCTCAATTTGACGATGAGGCCCTTGAGCCAATACAGCCAAAGCATAAAACTGCCGACAAACCCGACCGACCACCACACGGACGGGACAGACCGGCTACCCATGCCGAACACCAGCTCGTGCCACCCTGCCATCAAGGCAGGGAGGCAGCGGCCCCGAGCTATACCTATGACCTACGCAAGGACCTGGACAGTAGAGCCGGTCAGACAATATTAATCTATGGGTCAAGGGGGCGTGCTCCGACACGAGAGGACGACCATCAGGCCTAGCATGATAGGCACAAACTCACTCGAGCTGAGAACCGCATTCGGACTTCATCTGAACTGCGCCACGACATCTCTCGATACAGAGTCGCCACACATCCCTTATGCTTCACCGATGAGGTTATGGAGCACCAGTTCCCCGAAGTATTTAAACCCGTGAACATCAAATCATACGATGGTACGAAGGATCCCGCAGTATGGATCGAAGATTTTCTTCTGCACATTCACATGGCTCGCGGAGATGACCTCCACACCATAAGGTACCTGCCCCTCAAACTCAAGGGGCCAGCATGGCACTGGCTGAACAGCCTCCCAGAAAAATCTATTGGAACATGGGAAGACTTGGGGGACACCTTTAGAGACAACTTCCAAGGTACCTACATTTGGCTTCCAGTCGCCGATGACCTTAGTCACATAGTCCAGCAGCTCGGAGAATCAGCCCGGAAACTTTGGACCAGGTTCTTGATTAAAAAGAGACAAATTGTGGATTGTCCGGATGCCGAAGCCCTCGCGGCCTTTAAACACATCGTCCAAGATGAGTGGCTCGCCCGACACCTCGCCAAGAAAAGCCGAAGTCCATGGAAGCCCTTACCGCACTCATGACCCGCTTTTGCGTGGGAGAAGATAGCTGGCTGGCTCGTAGAAGCAATAACACCAGTGACCCCGGCACTTTCGAAGCAAGGGATGGCAATGGCAAGCCACGACGCAACAAGCACAAGCGTCGAAACAATAATGAAGGTACCGAAGACACTTCGGTCAATGCCAGATTCAGTGGCTCCAAACCCGTTCAACGGAAGAAGACATCCAAAGGAAACGGAGATGGTCCATCTACTTTGGACAGAATACTCCATCGGCCTTGCTAGATTCATGGCACCCCCGATAAGCCTGCCAATCATAGCAACAGAAATTGTCGGGTCTTTAAATAGGCTAGAAAGCTCAACGCCGAACACAAGGGGAAAGGGTCGCACAGCGAGGTCGACGATGAAGAGCCTCGCCCACAGAACATAGGGGGACAGAAGAAATCCCCCCCCCCCCGAGGTCAAAACGGTGAACATGATTTATGTCACCCACAGCCCTAAACGGGAGCGGAAGCACGCATTAAGGGATGTCAACGCCATAGAGCCAGTCGCCCCAAAATTTAACCCATGGTCAGCTTGTCCGATCACTTCTGATCGCAGAGACCATCCGACCAGTATCCGTCATGGAGGCTCGTCCATGTTGGTTCTCGATCGATCCAATTATCAATAGATTCCACCTCACGTGAGTCCTTATGGACGGTGGCAATAGTCTCAATCTGCTTTATTAGGACACAGTCCGTAAAATGGGCATTGATCCATCAAGAATCAAGCCCACTAAAACCACCTTTAAAGGGGTAATATCCGGCGTAGAGGCCTGTTGCACAGGATTCACAATGGTGCAAGTCATCTTCGACTCACCGGATAACTTCCGGAGCAAAGACCTGATCTTTGACATTGTCCCGTTCCTAAGTGGCTATCACGCACTACTCGGACCAACCGCTTTCGCCCGTTTCAATGCAGTCCCGCACTACGCTTATATCAAGCTTAAGATGCCTGGACCACGAGGTGTTATAACAGTCAATGGGAACATGGAGCGCTCCCTCCGTATAGAGGAGCATATCGCGGCCCTCGCGACCGAGGTGCAGGGCGGCCTCGATAAGCCGAAAACCGCAGTGGCAGTCAAGCCCCTAGACACTGTTAAAAGAGTCTGGTCTACTCTGGTATTTTTAATGCGTAGTTATGTACGCGCAGTACGTATGCTGCTATTAAAAATACGTACTGCGCGTACATAACTACGCGTTAAAAATACCATGGGCAAGGACGGACGCATGCTCAACATAGGGTCCACGATACGGCTTGACACTATACGGACCTACATATTGCTCCACCTTTTTCTTCTTGTTTTTATTTTTTTTCAGGTTCTTTACAGCCCGCATCAATTTCTGGAGCTAACAAGGGCTCCCTTCTAGGCCCCTTATACATACTCGATTGTCGATCCTCTCAAAGGATCCTAAACAAAGGTGAAAAGCGGCGTAGACATGCGGCATTATGTCCAAAGGATCTTCTAGATCATTTTTCAAATTTAGGACCTGTATACAGCTTTCCCTTGTTCTCGGCATGTAAAATATCCGTGATTCTTATTGCATCTTCTATAAAAAATACGTTTTGACGTACCAATCAGATTATAATGGAAACAGTTTCGCCCAGCCTTGTTTGGTATTGGCCTTTTTTCTGTTTTCCCACTTTACGTTCAAATTGGCATATACAACTTGGTACAACTTAAATCGCCAAGGGATCTATTCAAGCCATATACATATCTTCAACAACAGAAAGTCTGAACACTCTCGGAGTATACTTCGGCATCCCGAATACTTCATTAGATGCATCGGCTCCGAATCACATCTTTGGTCAATAGTTGGGTTGCCCGGTTCCTATGCTTGCCACCTTACATTCCGTTTTTCAGCTAAGGTAGTAAAGGGAGAACTACTGTGATTGTGTTTCCGGCTAGCCCGGTCAAGCACCTAAGTAGAGAAAGCCGAAAACTGACTGTCGTGGTGCGGCGAGAGCTGGTCCGCAAATCGGTGACTTATTAAATCTCTAGCAATTTCTTTCGTATTACACGAAGGTCTGACTTTGTTCAGACACGCATCTAAGTTCGATAGCTGCATATGCACCAGGGGCAACCCCATTGTCAAACTCATATGGCTAAGTGAGAGTGGTAAATCCGCATAGTCTGATTGCCTCACTCGCCGTACTAACACCTCCTTTACGGACCAAGACGTTGGGTCAAGAGTGATTATGTGCTATCCCGAACAGCCCCGTACTAGTTACGTGGGGGCTGAAGCCGACGACAGGCAAACTCTCAAAGATACAAACAACCACACAGGAGGAGAAGTAATTCAAGATAACAGGCACAAATATATTACAAAAGCCTTGGTTTATGATAAAATGCCTGGGTGGCTCGGATACAATTACTCGAACATAATATCCTTCGAGCATTGACCCTCTATTAAACGGGCACCCTCATGGACATCGTCGAAGTAGCGCTCTAGCGTGCGGTGGACCTTGTCTCCAGGCGGACCTTCAATGGCTACACTGGCGGCCTTCATCTTTGCCTAGTGCATCTTGACACGGGCAAAGGCCATCCGAGCGCTTTCACTAGTGCAGAACAGGGCAATAGCACCGGTTCGTAAGGCCCTTTAGTGCCGGTTTCGGAACCGGCACTAACATTTCGGCACTAAAGGCCCCCCCCCTTTAGTACGGGTTCAGCACGAACCGGTGCTAAAGGGCAACCACGTGGCACGAGCCAGCTCCGGGGGCCGGTACTAAAATGTTTGGGGGATTTTTGGTTTTATGATTTCTTTTTCATTTAATTTTGTGTTTTCCATTTTAATTCTTTTTCATTTGCTGGTATTTTACGGTACTACACATTGTACACGTTATGCATATATATATATATATATATATATATATATATATATATAATTTCTAGTAGAACCAATCATATATATATATATCATCAATGTCTCACAAACCACCATATTAATTTACACATACACACATGTATAGCTATATACAATTTCTCCTACATATGCATGTTGCCTTCGGAGCCAGTGGCATTAGCCTAATTGGTGCCTTCGGAGCACGATGACAATTGGAAGTGGTTCATGACATGTTCGATGGGGGCGGTAGCGGGTAATAGTATTCTCCCTTCGGATTTATGACCTGGTCGAGCAAAAATCCCGCTATTTCCTCTTGAAGTGCTTCTACGCGCTCCGTTTCTAGGAGCTTGTCCCGCACCTCTTTGAACTGTTAAGAAGGAGATCAATATGCATGTGTATTAGTTGTGTGACTAGATATCGATAATGGTGTAAAAATTGTGAATAGTCTTCTGACAAGCGTACCCATTCCTGTCTTTGAGATTTGCTCCTTTCGGACGCCACCATGCGAATGTTCTCGCAAACGCAGTATGCACACAGATTAGTCCCCTGCGCCTGCTTCAGGGCCTTTATTACGAGAATGGAATTTAATTTGATCAGATAATAATTAATCAAGCATGATAATTAAAGAGATAGCAGCTAGCTAGCTAGTACTACTTAATTACTTACCTTGGATCGAAACCATTTCAGCTGTGGTTTCCATTCGCCTTCCGTGACGCTGATGAACCTTGCCCAAGCCCTGCCCGCCGACAAAGAAAATGAATAAAGGGGTTATTAAATAGTTCATATCATGAAATGACGAACTAAATAGGCCGAGATATATAGTTAATAATGATTGAAATTACCTGTTGACTATCCCATACAAGATGTTGTAGTCACTATTTGCTTTGAGTAGCGAGTCCAGTATTTCAACTGTTCCGGCGTCAACTTTAATGATACACAAGATCCAGTGAAATCTGCATGCACACACGTTTGCATGTCTTAATTAAGCGGGCATATGTAAGCAAAAACATGTAGCTAGCTAGTAGGCAAAAACAGAGAATTTGTAGTACAAGAAAGTGTGACTCACTCGAAGTTGTAAGGAAGTAGTATATCTTCATTGTATTTGAGGCGCTTCAAGAACTCTAGCATGCTGTCCTCTACCTACTTTTCATAATACTTGCTCATTTTCCATGTGTATTGATTAACGGTGTTTGGGTCAATGAACCCAATGCCATAGCGTCCACCTTTTCTCATTTCATACATCTTCATCCTGCATAATACCACAGAAAAGAATATAGTGAGGATAATTACAGGTAATGATTGATCAAAAGGATCACTACAGCTAGCTTGAGACTTAAATTACAGAAAGAAATCACTTACAGACAATAGCAACTGACGATAGATTTGTCGAGTGCGTCTTGATTGTATAACTGAAACAGTTCAGAATACTCAACGGCCACAGCTTTCTCATGGTAGTAATGATCCTTCTTGACATACACCATGAGGGACTCTCGATCGGATCTCTTGGTAATGTCCATGTACCATTGATGCAATTCATACATTCTCGTTGGGAGCTTCTTGACATCTTCTGGCTTGACCAAAGGTTGGCCCCGGACATATTTCCGTTTTATTTCCTCCTCTGTAATCACAGGCATGTCCTCGATCTTGAGGAGTTGTCCAACAGTGATCTTGAGTTCTTCAGCCTGCATTATATGCTCCTGGGTTATTACCACATCGCCCACCTCGGGAACGTAAACTGTTTGGCCACAATAATATTGGGCGCGCGTACTGTCACGTGTTGTCGGCACAACAAGCGGGGGGGTCTATTGCGCCGCCTGTTCTCCCAGCTGGGCAACGGTTTTCCCGCATTTTTCGACAGCTGCTTGTTGTTTTCTCGAGCTCGAGCTCGCCTCCTTCTGTAGACATTGTCGATGTAACTTCCTGATGTGGCGCTCATAGTCTGTGTCAACAGGCTTAGGAGCTGGTGGTTGAGCCATACGAATGAAGTGGTCAACTACTTCCACAGGCACTTTCTCCCTTGGCGGCGGTGGCGGTTTCGGTCCAAAATGGGCGTCGACTTCTGCCCGCACTATGGCATTGGTTTGCTCCTCGGTCCTGTCGTAAGCCCTCACAAGAAGAGGAGTAGTGAGGTTTGGACCATATTGAAATCACTTGCCTCCGCCTGTACCTCCCGTCCTACCTCGACTTGTACCGCTACGCACCATAGGTGCGGCGGCTCTCTTCCGTGATTGCTGAGGCGGTGGAGACGGCTGACGTGGCTGAGTTGGACGAGGAGTGGCCTGAAGCTATGCCGGACTTGGAGGAGGAGAGGCCTGAAGTTGTGCCGGACTTGGAGGAGGAGTGGTCTGACGCTGTATCGGACTTGGAGGAGGAGCGGCCTGACACTTTGCTGGACTTGGAGGAGGAGGAGTGGCCTGACGCGTTGGTGGACTTCGAGGAGTGGGAGTCTGCTGATTCGGTGGCGGACTTCGACGAGGAGTCGGCTGACGCGGTGTCGGTGGCCTTCGAAAGATGATGCAATCCTTTCTCCATAGGATGATATGATGTTTGGCCTCTCCCAGTGTGTGCTCCTCGTCACCTCTACTAATGTCAAGCTCTAGCCCCGAATATTGGTCCACCACCTCATCAACCAAGACACGAGTATAGCCCACTAGAATCGGGTTGCAATGGAAGGTTGCCTCGGGGGGATTTGTAAAAGCAACGGTGTCCGCCACCTTCATGGATATGTTCTTCATTTTGAAGTGTAGCTCGCAGTTAGTGTTCTCCATGATGTCATCCACGGGGTATCTATCCAGCATTGCGTCGCCCGGGGCGGAACCCACGCTGCTTCTCGGCATGGATGGGACGGTGCTATCCAATGCTGGATCATTTGCTAGCTGCTGCAGCTGTTGAGACCCCCTTTGCTGGCTAAGTGAGTCGATCTGCTCCTGCTGCCGCTGGAATTTGACTGCCAAGTCCGCGTGCGCTGATTCTATGCCTTGAAGGCGTTCATAGTCCAGCTTCCTCTACTCCTCCTCCATCTTCCTCTTCTTCTCCTCCGCAATCTTCTTTCTCGCACGGGTTCTGTAGTCGGTGTTGTAGTCCGAAAACCCCTCATACCACGGAATAGCACCCTTGCCTCGTGTTCTTCCCGGGTGTTGAGGATTTCCCAGGGCATGCGTAAGCTCGTCGTTCTCTCTGTTGGGCTGGAACACCCCCGATCGAGCCTCTTCTATTGCAACAAGTAGCTTATCGGCTCCGTCCAGACATGCCTTCTTCGAAACTTTGCCTGTCTTCGGGTCCAACTCCCCCCCCATGCGCATAGAACCAAGTCCTGCACTTGGGGGGCCAGCTCAATGTTTCTGGAGTGACACCTGCATTCTCCATCTCTTTCTCAGACTTATCCCACTTAGGCATTGCCACCGCATAGCCACCTGGCCCCAGCTTATGGAACTTATCCTTTTTCCGGCATTAGCCTTGTTTATTCTCGACCGTTCCTTAGATAATTCCAAATCCTTGAATTTCACGAAATCGTCCCAATGAGCACTTTGCATCTCTAGTGTTCGCTCGAATACTGGAGTCTTCCTTCCTCCCTTGACGTACTTGTCCCATACACGATTCTTGTGGTTGTTGAATGCAACCTCCATCTTCCTAAGAGCAGCGTCCTTGACTTTCTCCACATCTGCATCTCTGAAATGATCTGGTAGGGTGAAATGTTCCATGAGAGTTTCCCAAAGGATAAATTTTTGTTTGTCGTCGACAAAAGTAAGATCTGGACGAGGCTTTGCTGGCTCTCTCCATTCTTGAAGGGCGATCGGGACTTGGTCCTTCACAAGGACTCTGCACTGACGAATGAACTTGTCCGCAATCTTCTTAGGCGCTAATGGTTCGCCATTAGGTTTGATGGCCTCGATATTGTACTTTACGCCTCCTTCAACTATTTGTTCGGGCCTCGATTCCTGCTGCCTGAAGATTTGCTCGATCCGGATGGCTGAAAGAAGAAATATTGATTCGTTAATATATCTTCAAGTCATTTAAAACATGTGATGATCACCAGATGCCTACTTATATAAATATACCTCGCTGGTCTTTGTTGTTTCAAGATCAACATTTTCTTCGTCATCAATATCATAATCATAGTTCATGACTTCATCAATTCGGTCGTCACAATCGAATATCATATCACCCTCCCCGGTGTTGTTTAGATATCCGGAGCCGTCATAATCTTCTTCATTCTGATCATCATCTGGCCTGCGAGGATGGCGTATGATATCGAACAGGGTCTCTTCTCCCGCTCTGCCGGTATTGTCTGCCATAGCTTTTATTTAACTAATCCAAAAGAAATATAAAACAATTTAGTATTCAAATTACAATGCATGGATGCAATCAATTAATAAGGAAAAACTGAATCAATCATAGTACATAATAAGTATCATCGAATATAATCTTGAATACATCGTCTCGAATAATAGATATAATCTCAAATACATCATCTCGAATAATATATATCGAATACATCACTACATCACTAGCTATCTAGCTAGCTAATAAAGATCGAATACTAAAGAGTAATCTAGGCCACTCGCGGTTCCTGAGGCGCGGGTGGTGGACAACCAAAGTGAAGGAACCATCACTCGATCATAGCTCGGGTGATCTCCCCCAAAGAACTTGCGAGGTATTGGAGAACCTGACGTCCATATCAGCCATGTAGCGATGGACGTGCTCGTCCTCCTCCCTGACACGGCGACGTACCACCTCCGGCGGGGCCGACTCCCTCCGCACCGAAAGTGGCCCACGCGAACGCCACCAAAGGAGATCAGGGTCGACGACGGGACCCGGGGTCGGGTTCCTCACCAAGCGTCGCGCCCCTGAAGGTAGCACCTCCCAGTGCCAGCCCGGCGGAGCACAGTCCCGGACATGGGTCCTCTGAAGCAGGACGTGGTCACGAACTGGTCGACGGTGAGGATGCGGGCCGGGCATCGTCGACAACAAATACTATATGCCACAAAAGTAAAGTAACATTTTTTAAATGATGGATTGTGATTTCATATATGCAAATTCTAATTTTTATAACTAAAAATATAAGAAACTAAAAAAACATCGATCATCGTCTAACAATTTGAAATTAATCTAATTCATCTAGCTAAAACTAACATTTCCAAAATTTCTAACATTTCTATATAACTAACATTTCTATAACATTTGTATAAAAACAGAAAAAACCTTTGACATTATATATATTATAACTAACATTTATATATACTATTTGACATTAATCTAATCTAATTAATTAATTCATCTAAAACTTTGTATGAAAAACAGAAAAACAGAAGAAAAAAACTAAAAACTAAAAACAGAAAAAGTGTGTGTGTGCGCGCGTGTAGTGTGTGTGTGTAGTGTGTGTGTGCGCGCACGCGCGTGTGTGTGCAGTAGCTATGGTCGGCGCCGGCGGCGCGGTGGCTTTGATCGATTGGAGGGAGGAGAGGGGCCGGGGAGGGGCTCACAGCGCGCACGGGCGAGGTCGAGGCGAGGTGCGGCCACAGGGACGGGCCGGCGACGGGGGCGGCGCGGAGTCGACGGGGACGACGCGACGAGGACGGGGGCATCGCGGAGTCGACGGGGACGACGCGACAGGGGCGGCAACGGCGCGGGACGGGGCGGCGGCAGAGAGAAGTGGGAGATGAGAAACTGAAATTTTTCGAAGTGTTTGTGCCACCACCGGGTACTAAAGGCCTGTTTTGGCCAGGCCAAGCGGCGGGAAGAGCACACCTTTAGTACCGGGTGGTGGCTGGAACCGGTACTAAAGACCCACCCTTTAATACCGGTTCCAGCCACCAACCGGTACTAAATGTGGTGCGTTGGCGCAGCTGCGGTGCGGCAATTTTAGTCCCATCTCGCTAGCCGAGGGGCGCCTGCACTGGTTTATAAGCCCCAGTGCGGTAGCTCTCTCGAGCTCCTCTCATAAGCAGGCCTTCCAGGCCTACGTCTGCTACTATGCCCTGATGGGCCTATTGGGCTAGTGGGCCTGCATCCTGGCCCAATTAGAATTTGGGTTTCTAGTCGTATGCACGCCGCTGTGGCCCAGTAGGTGGGCTTTTTTCATTTAGTTTTTTATTTTCTGCTTTATTTATATTGTTTTATTTATTTTTAGTTGTTTTTGCTGTATTTAGAGTTTCTTTGTGAATATTTTTGCTTTAGGTACAAAAAATTGGAAACTTTCTGTTAGTGCCAGTAGTTTTCAAATTTGAATAGTTTAAATTTTGAATTATTTGAAATTTGTGTGAATCACTAGTTTGTGAATAACTTAACTTTAAAAATACATTTTTCAGTGATTTTTTTGTTATGTTTAATATTAGTGTGTTTTATCATTATATTTGGTAATGCTTAAGTTATTTAAAAATGAAATGCCTTTGTAACGGATGAGTTTTCGTCCGAAACCCTGATACTTCGAAACAGATTGTCCATTTTGTACACGAAGTGCATCCAGTTTTTGCGGTAACCCTCTCTACTTTTTTGCACATGCTATGTGGGTGAAATTATGATACCATGCCAACTTTCATCCTTTTCTGAGTTCATTTGAAATGCTTTTCAATTTCAGGGTCATTTAGCTGAAAAAATCAATAAATGCATGAAAGAATTTGCTTGCACATAAAATTTCTTCGCGTTTCAAATGCCAAAACACATAACTAGCTACCCTAACTATTAAAGAGATTCCCTCCTGGGTGTGAAACACAGAAGAAAGTGATGATAGCTAAGCCGATCACATCCCAGATCTTTGGGTGGTGAACTTTTTTCTCGCGTGTGTCCCTTGCGTCGTAGCCATGGAAAATCTTCATCATTTAACGGGATGCTCGGGTCAATATTAACTGTGAATGGAGCAATTCATCAAACTTCATAATCTTCTGACTTGTCTGTTCTTGTCATCCACTCCCACGATGTTTCTCTTCCAGAAGAACTATGTGCCGCTTTGACTCATCGTACGATGCATTCGCTTCCTTATCTTTCTTTTTCCTGGCTTGGGTAGAACATGTTCCTTCACATAGAAAACCTGTGCCACATCATTGGCTAGGACGAATGTTCGTCTTGCATAACGCAGATTGTTGAGATCCACTGTTGTCCATTCCGTACTGCGGGTCTTCGTTACCCCGCTCGTGTCATATTGACCCATTTGCACCGAAACAAAGGGACCTTCAAACCACGTCGATAGTCAAGTTCCCATATGTCCTGTATATAACCATAATATGTTTCCTTTCCCATCTTGGTTTCTGCATCAAAGCAGACACCACTGTTTTGGTTGGTGCTCTTCTTATCTTGGGCGATCGTGTAAAATAAATGTATTACCATTTATCTCGTACCCTTTGAAAGTCATTATATTCGAAGATGGTAACTGGGACAGCAAGTACAGGTCATCTTCAATAGAGGTGTCATGCATGGTACGTGCTTGCAACCAGCTGGCGAAACTCCTGGTTTGTTCACGTGTAATCCAGTCATCAGACCGCTCCGGGTGTTTGGAGCGTAGCAAATTCTTGTGTTCATCCATATACGGAGCCACCAAGGTGGAATTTTGTAGAACTGTGTAGTGTGCTTCAGTGAGAGAATGTCCGTCCATACATATTATTTGTTCCCCTCCTAGCGTGCCTTTTCCATCCAGTCTGCCCTTATGTCGCGATTCAGGAACACCAATCGGCTTATGGTCAGGAATAAAGTCAATACAAAACTCAATGACCTCCTCATTTTGACGGCCCTTGGAGATGCTTCCTTCTGGCCTAGCACAGTTATGAACATATTTCTTTAAGACTCCCATGAACCTCTCAAAGGGGAACATATTGTGTAGAAATACAGGACCCAAAACGTTAATCTCTTCGCATAGGTGAACTAGGACGTGCGTCATGATGTTGAAGAAGGATGGTGGGAACACCAACTCGAAACTGACAAGACATTGCACCAAATCATTCTGTAACCTTGGTATGATTTCTGGATCGATTACCTTCTGAGAGATTGCATTGAGAAATGCACATAGCTTCACAATGGCTAATCGAACGTTTTCCGGTAGAAGCCCCCTCAATGCAACCGGAAGCAGTTGCGTCATAATCACGTGGCAGTCATGAGACTTTAGGTTCTGGAACTTTTTTTCTGCCATGTTTATTATTCCCTTTATATTCGACGAGAAGCCAGACGGTACCTTAATACTGAGCAGGCATTCAAAGAAGATTTCCTTCTCTTCTTTGGTAAGAGCGTAGCTTGGATGACCCTGATGCATGCCGTCTTTTCCGTGCATACATTGCTGGTCCTCTCGTGCCTCAAGTGTATCTTTTGTCTTCCCATACACGCCCAAGAAGCCAAGCAGGGTCACACAAAGATTCTTCGTCACGTGCATCACGTTGATTGCGGAGCGGACCTCGAGGTCTTTCCAATAGGGCAGGTCCCAAAATATAGATTTCTTCTTCCACATGGGTGCGCGTCCGTCAGCGTCATTCGGAACAGGTTGTCCACCAGGACCCTTTCCAAAGACCACCTTCAAATCCTTGACCATATCATGTACATCAGCACCAGTACGGTGGCGAGGCTTCGTCCGGTGATCCGCCTCACCTTTGAAATGCTTGCCTTTCTTTCTTACGGGATGCCTGCTCGGAAGAAATCGACGATGTCCCAGGTACACATTCTTCTTACAATTAGCCAAATATATACTGTCGGTATCGTCCAAACAGTGCATGCATGCGCGGTATCCCTTGTTTGTCTGTCCTGAAAGGTTACTGAGAGCAGGCCAATCATTGATGGTCACGAACAACAACGCCTTTAGGTCAAATTCTTCCCCCATGTGCTCATCCCACGCACGTACACCTGTTCCATTCCACAGTTGTAAGAGTTCTTCAACTAATGGCCTTAGGTACACATCAATGTCGTTGCCGGGTTGCTTAGGGCCTTGGATGAGCACTGGCATCAT
Source organism: Triticum urartu (assembly GCF_003073215.2). Lineage (NCBI taxonomy): Eukaryota > Viridiplantae > Streptophyta > Magnoliopsida > Poales > Poaceae > Triticum > Triticum urartu. The sequence goes on along the minus strand of NC_053026.1, from coordinate 646,278,356 downwards.
AATAAACTTCCGCTTCATGCACAACCAAGGAGGAAGGTTATACAAACATAGAGTCACAGGCCAGGTGCTATGGTTGCTGCTCTCCTCCCCAAAAGGATTAATGCCATCTGCGCTTAGACCAAACCATACGCTCCTTGCGTCATCTGCAAACTCCTTCCCGTACTTTCTTTCGATTTTTCTCCACTGCGACCCGTCAGCGGGTACTCTCAACTTTCCGTCTTTCTTACGGTCTTCTCTGTGCCATCGCATCGCCTTGGCATGCTCTTTGTTTTGGAACAAACGTTTCAACCGTGGTATTATAGGAGCATACCACATCACCTTGGCAGGAATCTTCTTCCTGGGGCGCCGGCCCTTGATATCACCAGGGTCATCGCGGCAGATCTTATAGCGCAATGCACCACATACCGGGCAAGCGTTCAAATCCTCGTACTCACCGCGGTAGAGGATGCAATCATTAGGGCATGCATGTATCTTCTGCACCTCTAACCCTAGATTGCAGACAACCTTCTTTGCTTCGTACGTACTCTCGGGCAATTCATTGTCCTTTGGAAGCATATCCTTTATCATTACCAGCAACTTTCCAAATCCCTTGTCAGATACACCATTCTCTGCCTTCCATTGCAGCAATTCCAGTGTGGTGCCCAGCTTTTTCTTGTCACCTACGCAATTCGGGTACAACAATTTTTTGTGATCCTCTAACATGCGCTGCAACTTCTTCTTCTCCAAATCACTTGCGCAGTTTCTCTTTGCATCGGCAATGGCCCGACCTAGATCATCAACGGGCTCATCTGATGCCTCTTCTTCAGCTTCTTCCCGCATTGCCGGCTCAGCTTCTTCCTGCATTACCGGCTCAGCTTCTTCCCCCATTGTTGTATCATCGTATTCAGGGAACCCATGGCCAGGATAGCTGTCGTCGTCCTCTTCTTCTTCATTGTCTTCCATCATAACCCCTCTTTCTCCGTGCTTGGTCCAAACATTATAATGGGGCATGAAACCGGTCTTAAACAGGTGGACGTGAATGGTTCTTGACGTAGAGTAATTGTGACCATTCTTACAGCGAGCACATGGACAAGGCATAAAACCATCCACCCGCTTGTTTGCCTCAGCCGCAAGCAGAAAAGTACGCACGCCCTCAACAAACTGGGGAGAGCATCGGTCATCGTACATCCATTGCCGGTTCATCTTCATTACACAACACCGAATAGACCAAATTAATACAAGTTCATACATAAAGTTCATACAACACTTAAATGCAACAAACAAATAACTCTCTAGCTAAAGCATTTAAATGCAACAACAAATACGATCAAGATCGCAACTAAGGTAACAATGGATCCAACAGCATAATGATACCAAGCCTCACTATCGATGGCATATTTTCTAATCTTTCTAATCTTCAAGCGCATTTTCTCCATCTTGATCTTGTGATCATCGACGACATCGGCAACATGCAACTCCAATTCCATCTTCTCCCCCTCAATTCTTTTCAATTTTTCTTTCAAGTACTCGTTTTCTCTTTCAACTAAATTTAACCTCTCGGCAATAGGGTCGGTTGGAATTTCAGGTTCAGATACCTCCTAGAAAAAATTTCTATGTCAACTTGATGGGCATAATTTGTCATAAACACGAAATGCAACTAGTTTTAAAAGAGAATATACATACCACATCCGAATCATAACAAGGACTAGGGCCGACGGGGACGGATATCAAAACCATGGCACTATATGTATAACAAACAACGTACGGGTAAGATAATTATACGAGTAACTATATATCCAAATCACACACATCAATTTTTATATAAAATTTCATGAACAAGAGGCTCACCACAAGGTGGTGCCGGCGACGGGACGGTGCGGGCGATCGACGGTGGCTACGATGGAGATTTAGAAGGCACTAAGTAAACCACACCTACATATGCAAACTAAGTGTTATTTTTGACCTCAAATTGCATATAAATCAAATACTAGCACATATATATATATATATATATCCTCCCAAATTACTAAACTCACAAATTAATCACTATATAAACCAATGCAAGAGCTAATCTAGCAATGAGAGATGAAAGGACAAAGTTGCTAACCTTTGTGATCATTTGAATGGATGAGGGCCTTCAAATCTTGACAAATTTTGGGCAAATTTTGTGATGAACTCGAGAGGAAGAAGGGAAGAACAGAGGAGAGGGCCGGAGAGGGGAAAGGGGGGAGAACAGAGTGCTGGTGGACGAAGGGTTTATATAGGATGACCTTTAGTACCGGTTCGTGCCAAGAACCGGTACTAAAGGGGCTGGAGGGGCGCCTGTCTGACAACATCCTGCCACCACTCTCATTAGTACCGGTTCGTGGCACGAACCGGTGCTAAAGGTTCGCCACGAACCGGTACTAATGGAGCGGCCCGGCTAGCCGTTGGAACCGGCACTAATGTATACATTAGTGCCGGCTCAAATACAAACCGGCACTAATGTGCTTCACGATTAACCCTTTTTCTACTAGTGTTTACTGCCTCTATTTGGGGCAAGGCGTCGCCGAGTCGCTTGACCAGGCCAAAGTAGCTGCTCGGAATGGGTTTGGCTGGCTACAACTGGACTATGATGTCCTTCATGGCCAAACCAGACATCCTGTGCAGCTCCGCCAGCTGCATCATCTGATTGTTGAGTAGTGCTGGTCGCTTTGGCGCCAAATGCAGCGACCAGAAGAGCTTCTCCATCGCGTTCCCGTCTTGGGCCCGGAAATATTGGGCGGCATCGGCCGCATGCCTTGGGAGATCCGCGAAAGCGTCCAGAGCACTCCACAGTCGATTTAGCAAAGCATAAACTCGACCACTGAATATACTCTGTAAGAGAAAAGGCTTACCAGCCGCTATCTGTCCGGCTTGCTTGATCTCCTCATGAGCAGCCCGGGACTCGGACCGCGCCTCCTTCGCAGCTTGAAGAGCCTTGGTGAGATTGGCCGCTTGGGCCTTGTTACTCTTCTCCAAGGACTCACACTTGGTGGCGGCCTCTTGGAGCGCTTGCTCTACTTCGGTCACCTTTGCCTCATACTTAAGGCGGGAGGCCTTTTCAGCCTCCACATCCGGAGCTGCTTTCTCTATGCCTGGTTTGCTTACCCTCGCCTCCTCCTTGGCTTCGGCAAGGGCACTCTTGAGGGCCTCGACCTCGGTCGTGTTGCCTACAATCATTAATAATTGCACATGAGTGTAAAACTCTGCGTTTGCATTATAATTTAGGCTTGTAAGGGGTCTTTTAAAAGCATACCTTGGGCCTCATCGAACCGCTTGTTAATATGGTCGATCTCATCATCAGCCAGCTTCAGTGTCCGCTGATGTTCGAAAACTTCCGTGTTCTTGGCCGAAGCTGCCAGCAGTGAAGCATGTTCACCAAATAGACAAGTATGTTACCTCTAGAATATTCGACCCTCTGTCTGGCCCTTTCTTCAAAAATTCAAACAAAGTCTCAGGGGCTACTATCCATACATAGGTATATGATTATACAGGCAAAAGGGACCACAGATATTACATCAGATACCTCAAAACCTGTTAGCAGGCTAGTGAATGCTTCGTTCAGTCTGCTTTTGGCGGACTGAACCTTTTCAACCACCGTACCCATCAGGGCACGATGCTCATCCACGATGGAAGCACGGTGAAGTGCTTCCCTTAATGTATCTGGCGCCTCCGGATTGATGGAGGTCGTCGGTGGAGTCAGCACTCCCCTCTCTTTCAAAGGGGACTGCTCGCTCGGGTTCGGATCTGTGTGAGACTCCGGAGCAATATTTGGTTGGGGGCCGGACTGGTCAAGGCCCCTGCCATCAGTCTCCATGGGGATTATGTCCGCCATATCTCCGGCTGCCGGGGCATTTCCCTCTGGCGCCGTTTCGGCGGCCCTCCTCACTTCTCCCTGGCCTGGAGAGGTCCTTTGGGATAACACCTCGGTGTCATCCGTGGCATGTGGTGGGGAGACTCGTGGAGGTGACTCGCTCTCCATCATCTCCGGTGCCAAAGAATTCCCCGAAGACAATGATTGTTCGGGGAGATCACGGGCCGGACTGGAAAACATAGATCATATATGACCCTATAATTTATTAAAAGGCTGACATATGCATTATCTTTGAATACTTACCATTCCACCAGGGGCTTCGGCCTGGGGTTCCATTCGGGACGGCTTCGACGTTCGATTCCAAATCGTCTGAAAGGGAGAGTTTCCCCTTCTTGGACGCCTCCGCCTCTAGGTCTGCGGAAGCCCCCCTTTCCATCTTTCCTCCCTTAAGGGGAGAATGGCTCTCCTCCTCTCCCTCTTCGTCCTTGTCTCCCTCGTGGGAGGAGGGACCTTCGGTATCTTCGAACATTATGTCCGAAGTACCTTTACGGTGAAAGCTACTTATGGCCTCCTTGCCCTTCTTCTTGGCCTTCTTCTTCGACGCCTGGTATGGCGCCGCAACCAGCATCTTCGTCAGAAGAGGAATAGCTGGGGCTTCAGGCAGTGGAGCCGGACACCGGATCCGCTTCGCCTCCTTGGTCCAGCCCTGAAGAATAAGGGGAAGGCTTATTATGCTCCTTGGATCTACAAGTTGGGGATGTGTTTAGAAATTTGAAAAACTTACTGGAGTAGCAGGATGAGCACGGTCGAGGCCGAGGTCTTCGGTCGTTTTCGGCCACAACTTCTGGGCCTTGAAAAGCAGCTTCCATATATCCTTGTGTGTTGTGCCAAAGAACCGCTGCAAGGTCCAGGGACTGGCCGGATCAAACTCCCACATATGGAGAGTCCGGCGCTGGCAGGGGAGAATCCTGCGAAAAAGCATCACCTGGATCACGTTGGCAAGGTTGGTGTTCTTCTCTATCATGCTTTGGACCTGCTTCTGTAGTGTCATCACCTCATTGGACGTCGCCCAGTCGAGGTCCTTTTTGATCCATGATGTAAGCCGCATTGGAGGACTGGATTTGGATTCAGGGGTGGCGGCCCATGTGGTGTCACGGGGTTCCGTGATGTAGAACCACTCATGTTGCCAACCCTTCACAGTTTCTACGAAGGTCCCCTTGGGCCAGGTGACGTTAGGGAGCTTGCTCACCATGGCTCCGCCATACTCCACATGTTGACCCTCGACCACTTTTGGCTTCACATTGAAGACCTTGAGCCATAGGCCGAAGTGGGGGGGATGCGGAGAAAGGCCTCGCACACGACGATGAACGCCGAGATGTTGAGGAATGAATTCAGGGCTAGATCGTGGAAATCTAGCCCGTAGTAGAACATGAGCCCGCAGACGGAAGGTTGGAGAGGAAACCCTAGCCCGCGAAGAAAGTGGGGGATGAATTCTACCCTCTCATTAGGCTCCGGGGTGGGGATGATCTGCTTCTTGGTAGGGAGCCAATGGGTGATTTCTTTGGCTAAGTACCCCGCTTCCTGGAGTTCCTTGATGTTCTCCTTCGTGACGGAGGAGGCTGTCGGTGTCAAAACCGGCAGATCTCAGGTAGGGGCTCCGTAACTCTGCATCTAAGGATCAAAGGTAACAGGAGACAAGGACACGGTGTTTACCTAGGTTCAGGCCCTCCTGATGGAGGTAATACCCTACGTCCTGCTTGATTAACTTTGATGAGTATAGGGGTTACAAGAGTTGATCTACCATGAGATCGTAATGGCTAAACCCTAGATGTCTAGCCTGTATGATTATGATTGCCTCTATGGACTAAACCCTCCGGTTTATATAGACACCAGAGGGGCCTAGCGGGTAGTACAAAGTTGGTTTATAGAGAGAGGAATCTTCATATCCGAATGCCAAGCTTGCCATCCATGCAAAGGAGAGTCCCATCCGGACACGAGGGAAATCCTTCTATCTTGTATCTTCTCAGCCCATTAGTCCGGCCCATGTTACATAGCCCGGACGCCCGAGGACCCCCTAATCCAGGACTCCCTCAGTAGCCCCTGAACCAGGCTTCAATGACGATGTATCCGGCGTGTACATTGTCTTCGGCATTGCAAGGCAGGTTTCTCCTCCGAATACTCCAAAGTAGTTGATCAACAAGAACTATGTCCGGATCTGTTTAACAGTCACAATATCGTGGCCACAAGGGCATAATACTTAATCAAAAAACACGATATGTCTTCACTCACAATTTTTGCTGACGAGACGTTACGTCTGGCCTCTTTATTATTTCGAATCGCTTTTCAATCTCCCATTTCGTATTTCGAGACACAACCTCCGGTGACACATCTTGTCAAAACAGAGATCGTGTCCTCTTATCGTGGGATCTTCATCAATACGGGTTTGGGTAATCCAACCGTGTCATCTGCACGACCCCTTGGGAATAGGTGAGTTTTAAGGCTCGTGGGGGGACTCTATATTCACTACCTTTATAAGGAGATAAGAATCCACCTTTTCACCCCATGCCTCCTTCTTCCTCAGCCCATCCGCCCTCAAGCTTCAGAGCCCAAGCTTCGATCCCTTCCGTCCCCACAAAACATTCAAGCCATGTCCGGATCTGGAGCGCAGGGCAAGTGGATGGCCTCCTCCGTCACGGAGGAGGACATCAAGGAGCTTTGGGAAGCGGTGTACTTGGCCAAGGAAATCGCCCACTGGCTTCCGGCCAAGAAGCAGATCATCCCTACTCCGGAGCCCCATGAGACAGTAGAATTTATCCCTCATTTCCTCCGCAGATTAGGGTTTCCACTCCATCCTTTCGTCTATGGCTTTATGTCTTACACGGGCTATATTTCCATGACCTAGCTCCGAATTCCTTCCACAACATTTCGGCGTTCATCGTTGTGTGTGAGGCATTCCTCCGCATCCCTCCCCACTTCGGCCTATGGCTCAAGGTCTTCAATGTGAAACCAAAAGTGGTGGATGGTCAACACGCGGAGTGCGGCGGCACCATGGTGAGCAAGCTTCCCAACGTCACTTGACCGAAAGGCACCTTCATGGAGACCATGAAGGGGTGGCAGTAGGGGTGGTTCTACATCACGGAACCCCGTGACTCCACCTGGGCCTCTCCTCCCGAGTTCAAGTCCGGGCCTCCACTGCGGCTGACATCCTGGCTCAACAAGGGCTGGTCTGGGCGTCATCCAACGAGGTGACGATGTTGCAGAAGTGCATCAAGAGTTTGGTAGACAAGAATACCAGTCTTGCCAGCGTAATCCAGGTAATGCTATTTCGCCGGATTCTCCCCTGCCAAGACCGGACTCAGCACATGTGGGAGTTCGACCCGGCCAGTCCCCGGACCCTGTGGTGATTCTTCGGCATGGAGCATGAAGACATGTGGAAGCTGTTGTTCAAGACCCAAAAGACGTGGCCAGAAACGACCGAGGATCTCGGCCTCGACTGTACTCACGCATCATCTCCCATAAGTTTTTATGATAACTTTATTATTTGCAAATCCAAGGGGCTTACTAAGCTTTCCATTCTTCCCACGGGGCTGGACGAAGAAGGAGGAGCGGATTCTCTGTCCAGCTCCGCTACCCGAAGACCCAGCCATCCCTCTTTTAACGAGGATGCTGGTTTCGGTGCCATATCAGGCGCCGGACAAGCGGGCCAAGAAGAAGGGCAAGGAGGCCGAAAGTGGCCTCTGTCGTAAAGGTGCTTCGGACGTAGTGTCTGAAGACACCGGGACCCACTCCTCTCCTGACGAAGATGAAGGGGAGGAGGAAGAGAGTAAATGTCCCCTTAAGGGGGAAAAGATGAAAAGGGGGGCTTCCGCGGATCTGGAGGCGGAGGCATCCAAGAAAGGGAGAATCTCCCTCACGGATGACTCCGAATCGGACGCTGATGAATGGCGCCCCAAGCCGAAGCCCCTGGCCGTATCATAAGTACCCCCAAAGGCACTTGTACTTATATATCTATTCGGCCTTCCGCTTTGTGATCTTAATATACTGCATTACGAGATGCAGTCCGGCTCGTGTCCTCCCCCAGCAATCCTCATCTTCGGGGAATTCGCTGGCTCCGAACGTGATGGACAGCGGGTCACCTCCGCCGGCCTCCTTCCCCAAAGCTACGGATAATGCCAAAGTGTTATCCCGAAGGACCCTTCCAGGTGAGGGGAAGGCACGGGGAGCTGCCACGGTGACGCCAGAGGGCGATATCCCTGCTACCGAAAACATGGGGGAATCAACCCCCATGGAGACTGACGGCGAGGGGCCATGCCCAATTCGGGCCCCAACCGAATATTATTCCAGAGACCCATACGGCTCCGGAGTCAGGTGGGCAACCTCCTTCGAAATAAGGGGGTGCGCAAAACCCACCGAGGACCTCTGTCAATCCGGAGGTGCCGGATACTCTGGTGGAAGCACTTCAGAGTGCCATCATTGTAGAAGAACATTGTACCCTTATGGGTACGGTGGTTGAAAGGGTTCGGTCTGCCAAAAGCCGATTGAATGAGGCTTTGAGGTACGTAATATAATACCTTTTGGTTATATGAGAAAAAATGTTTGGGTATAGATAGTAGCCCCTGAGACTCTGTTCGGTATTCACAAGGAAAAGCCGAACAGAGGATCGAATGACTCAATCAGGTGATTAACAGACATATCTATTTGAACCAAACAGCCTGCGATGCAGGCGTCAGTTACCCATGCCGCCGAAGCATCTAAGATGAGGCGAAAGTTAGTGGAAAAGCAAGGAATGTGATACCGAAAATGCTTCTGAAATAATATCAGCAATAATTTGCCACCTGAATGAGTCTTATAACTTTGCTCATAGCTGACGCGTCTGAGGTCGATACCCTCAAGAGCATGCTTGCCGATGCCAAGAAAGAGGCGGAGGACGAACGAGCCGCCCGCCTAGGACATGAGTCAAGGGTGGAGGAAGTCCAGCAAGAGCCCAAGGATGCTATAAGCAAATGTGAGTCCTTAGAGCATAAAATTTTGGATCAAAAATCTGAACTTGCAAAGGCCCTCCAAAGTGCTCAGGAAGCCCGGACTGAAGCCCAAAACGCCTACCGGGAGATCCAGGAGGTGAAGCAAATTGCGGCTGGTAAGGCCTTTAACATGCAGAGCAAATTCCTGAGGAAAAAATACATCTTGCTGACCCGGATTTGGAGTTCTCTAGGAGCGTTTGTGTACCTGCCTCGGAGTGTTTCCGATGCTGCAGAGTTCTTCCGAGCTGAAGAGGGGAGCTCGACGGAAAAGCTATTCTAATCACAGTACCTTGCACCTGAGCATCCCATGCCCCTCAGCGATCAACTGAAGCAGTTGGCCAAACTGCATAAGGTGGCCGGATTGGCCATGAGGGATTTTATAACCGCCTGTGGCCTGCCGAACCCATACCCAGCAGCTACTTCGGGCTCGTGAAGTGGCTGGTCAGTACCTGTCCCCCGCTTGATGCCGTGAGGCGGTCAGTCTGCATCGAAGGTGCGCGGATGGCCTTCGCCCGTTTCAAAGTGCAGTGGGCGAAGATGGACACCGTCAAGCTCGCAACCAAGGGACCGCCCACAGGCAAAGAGCACCGCACGCTGGAGCAGTATTTCGATGATGTCTTGGAAGGATCCCGCATTGTAGATGGCCAGTGTTCGAAGGACATCATTTTTGAATAAATGTATCCTATGTTCTCCAATCCTGTATTATGAAACAAAGCTTATGTATGATATATTGCTTGCTTTATTTAAAATATTTTCCTCCTATGCGGTCGTTTATGACATCTGAGAGTTGGCCAGTCGTCGGCTTCAGCCCCCACATAGGTAGTACGGGGGTGTTCGGGATAGCACCTAAACACACTTGACCAAGTGACTTGGTCCGTGAAGGAGGTGTTAGTGCAGCGAACCAGCCAATCGGACTATATGGCTTTATCGCTCTCACTTAGCCATGGGAGTATTATAATGGGAGTATAGGCGCAGCCCCTAGTATTGTTCGGTTATCCGAACTTGGGTGCTATGGATGCCCGGCCGGGTGAAGGCCGGCCTGTCGCATAATGCGGCAAAAATCACAAGAGATTTATACTTAGTCACCGAATAGCTGACCAGCTCTCGCCGCATCATCACAGTCAGTTTTCGACTTTCTCTACTGAGCTGTTTGTCCGAATAAACCGAAAACACAATCGTAGTAGTTCTCCCTTTAGCACCTTGGCCGAACAAGTGGAACGTAAGGTAGTAACCATAGGAGTTGGGCAACCTAACTATTGACCAAAGACATGATTCAGAGCCAATGCATATAATGCTATATTCAGGACGCCGAATTGCACTGTGCAAGTGCTTGGACTTTGTTTCGTTTTTTGAAAAAAAATGTACGTGGCTCAATGGAGTCCCTAGCGATTTAAGTCGTACCGAGGTGTTCATGACAATCGGACAAAAACAGGGAGACACAGATTAAGAGATAGGCCAATACCACATAGGTTGGGCTAGGAATTGTTTCCATTATAGTCTGATTGATATGTCAAAACGTATTGGTACAAATAGTGCACTAGGCAACAAGGCTATTTGACATGCCGAGCACAGGGGAAAGCTACGTATTTGTCCTGAAAACGGACGAGCTGATCTTTAAACACCATGTAGGTACTCTGCCACACGTCTACGCTGCTTTTTCCCCTTGGTGTATTGTCCTTCGAGAGGATCATCGATCGGTGTTTTCATGATAGGCCTCAAAAAGAGGCCTATGTACCGCCGAAAAGGCAACGTGGGTTGTAAGGAACTTGAAAAAATAAAAAAATAAATATGAGTGTCCAGATAGGGTCTAGCCATATTGTGGACTTTATCTTTATTATGCCTCCATCCTTTCCCATGGTATCTTTAGTGCGTAATTGTGCACGCATGGTACATGTGCCACAATTTGGTAGGGGCTGAAATGGAGGCCGAATTGCTAATCGAGCTCCTGACGAGTTGGACTGTCGTACTGTGGGGTAGTCCGGGCTCGTTTGACTGTGTCGGGAGACTTGGCCGCCAATGTAATAGTTGGCTTGATAAGGCCGCCCTGTACTTCCGCTGCCAGGGCAGCGGTGTGCTCCTCAGTATGGAGGGAGCGTTCCATGTTTCCATTAACCGTTATCCTGATGGTAAGAATTATACTTTCGTGGAAATACAGCGCTATAGACTTCAATGCGGTAGAGTAGACGTTTTGTTCCTAATTTTTCTAGACCAAACCTCTGCTCCGACCCACGATACAATGAATTTTTTCTGTTCATATTCATAAATAAAAAATATTCAGAATAACACCGTGTGGTCCGGGCATCTTGAGTTTGAGATAGGCATAGTGTGGGACGCATTGAAGTGAGCAAACGCGGTTCGTCCGAGCAGTGCATGGTATCCACTTCAGAAGGGGACGAAGTCGAAGATCAAGTCTTCGCTTCGGTAGTTGTCCGGCGAACCGAAGACAACCTCCAATGTGATTGAGCCCGTGCAGCGGGCCTCTACACCAGGTATTACTCCTTTAAAGATAGATTTGGTAGGCTTGATTCTTGACGGATCAATACCCATCTTGCGGACTGTGTCCTGATAGAGCAAGTTAAGGCTGCTTCCGCCGTCCATGACGACTCGTGTAAGGTGGAATCCGTCAATGATTGGGTCAAGGATCACTGCGGCCGAATCTCCATGACGGATACTGGTCGGATGGTCCCTACGATTGAAGGTTATAAGACATGCCGACCATTGGTTGAATTTTGGGGCGACTGACTCTATCGCATAGATGTCCCTTAGCGCGCGCTTGCGCTCCCTCTTGGGGATATTAGTGGCGTATATCATATTTACTGTTTTGACTTCGGGGGGAAATTTCTTCTGTCCCCCTGTGTTTGATGGACGAGGCTCCTCATCGTCGTCCTCGCTAGGTGACCCTTTCTCCTTATGTTCGGTGTTTAACTTGCCAGCCTGTTTAAAGACCCAACAACATCGGTTGGTATGATAGGCAGGCTTCTCGGGGGTGCTGTGAATCTGGCAGGGTCGGTCAAGTATTCGGTCCAAGCTGGATGAGCCATCTCTGTTTCTTTTGAATGGCTTCTTCCGCTGACCGGACTTGGATCCGCTGAGTCCGGCATTGACAGTCGTGTCTTCGTTATTGTCATTATTGTTGCGGCGCTTGTGTTTGTTGCGTCGGGGCCTGCCGTTGTTATTCTTAGCTTTGGAAGTGCCAGGTTCTCTTGTACTATTACTGATACAGGCTAGCCAGCTGTGTTCGCCCGCGCAAAAGCGGGTCATGAGTGTCGTGAGGACTGCTATGGACTCCGGCTTCTCTTGGACGAGGTGTCGGGCGAGCCATTCGTCGTGAATGCTATCTTTAAAGGCCGCTAGGGCTTCGACGTCTGGAGAATCGACAATCTGGTTCTTTTTAATGAGGAACCAGGTCTAGAATTTTCGGGAGGACTCTCCGGGCTGCCGGACAATATGACTGAGGTCATCAGCATCTGGAGGCCGAATGTAGGTGCCTTGGAAGTTGTCTCTAAAGGCATCCTCCAGGTCTTCCCAACTTCCGATAGAGTTTTCTGGGAGGCTGTTTAACCAGTGCGGAGCTGGCCCCTTAAGTTTTAGTGGGAGGTATTTGATGGCGTGTAGATCGTCACCGTGAGCCATCTGAATGTGGAGAAGAAAATCTTCAATCCATACTGTGGGATCTGTTGTGCCGTCATATGATTCAATGTTCACGGCTTTAAACCCTTCTGGGAACTGGTGTTCCATTACCTCATCAGTGAAGCATAGGGGGTGTGCGGCGCCTCTATATCGGGCCATGTCACGACGCAGTTCAGATGAAGTCCGTATGCGGTTTTTGGCCTGGGTGTGGTTGTGCTTGTCGCGCCAGGATTGCTAATCGTCCTCTCGCCCCGGGGCACGCCCCCGCGATCCATAGATTGATCTGGTCTGACCTGCTCTATTTTCCAGGTCCTGTCGTAGGTCATATGTGTATCCCCGAGCTGTTGTTTCTCTGCTTTTACAGCGAGGTGGTGCGGGCTGGTGCTCAGCTTGAGTTGTCGTTCTGTCCCGGCCATGTGGTGGTCGATCGGGTCCGTCAGCCGCATTACACGCTGGTGGTATGGGCTCCAACGCCTCATCGTCGAATTGGGCTAGCAGCTTACGCTTCGGGTAACTCTTTGTTGGGCGTTTGAGGCCGTATTCTTCGTCTGCCAGGACATTAGTCCATCTGTCGTTGAGCAGATCTTGGTCAGCTTGGAGCTTCTGCTGCTTCATTTTTAGGCTTCTTGCAGTGGCTTTTAGCCGGCGCTTAAGCGCTCTTGTTCGAGGGGTTCTTCTGGCACGATAAAATCTTTGTTGCCGAGGCTCACGTCGTCCTCGGAGAGTGGTAGATAGTTGTTGTCCTCCGAGTGTTCGTTCCCTGCTTGCTCGTCAGGGTCGACTTGCCCGTCCTCTCGATCATCCTATTCGGATGTTGGTTCGGTGGGGTTGTTTTGGTCTTCGGCGTTCTCTGGAGTATCATTGTTTCCGGTGCCGGTATTGCCGTCTTTTCCGCGACGCGATTTAGAGCTACGCCGCTGACGTCGACATTTCGGTGGTATCTCAGGAGGTTCATCCTTGATTGGGTCATTCTCATCATCGCCGTCGCCTTTTTTAGGTGTGTCCACCATGTACACGTCGAAGTGGCCGTCCAGTGTCCGGTGAACGGCGTGTTTTGGGCCTGCTCCTCTCCGGCATCGTTGTCCATGCCGTCCATGTCTCTGGAGACGTAGTCGAGCATGTCGATTAGATCCTCGACAATGGCTATAAAGTGGGTGGTGGGTGGGAAGTAAAATTCCCTACTTTCAGCCCCAAGTCCGGGCTGGGCGCAATTCGGAAGCGGTTCCTCTGTGATGGCGAGGGATCACATTAAGTCCAGAGCCTCGTTTAAGAGCGAGATTTGGACGGGGACCGAAGTTCCCTGGCCGAGCTTGCATGACGCGGACTTCGAGGGTTCAAAGCTAGTGTCCAGAGAAGACCCCGGCTTTGTGATGACTGCCGGTGGCGCTATCCTCTCCGGTCCTCCAGTGTTGAGCTCTATAGCCACAGAGAGTCCCGCGGGCTCTAGACTCCCGTCTTCGGACCTGGTGACGCGCTCCGAATCTAAGGCCGGAGCGGTGGTTGGATCCGCGAACCCTTGGAAGATCAAGTCTCCTCGGATATCAGGGACATAATTCCGATTTCCAAAACTGATCTGGTGGCCTGGGGCATAGCTGTCGATCTGCTCCAGGTGGCCAACCGAGTTGGCGCGCAGTGTGAAGTCACCGAATACGAAGATCTGGCTGGGGATAAAGATATCCTTCCTGACAGCATTGTTGTAGATGATCGATGGAGCCATCGAGCCTTTCGACAACGGCACAGTGGAACTCTCAATGAAAGCACCAATGTCGGTGTCAAAACTGGCAGATCTCGGGTAGGGGGTCCCGAACTGGGCGTCTAAGGATCGAAGGTAACAGGAGATAGGGACAAGGTGTTTACCCAGGTTCGGGCCCTCTTGATGGAGGCAATACCCTACGTCCCGCTTGATTAAATTTGATGAGTATAGGGGCTACAAGAGTTGATCTACCACGAGATCGTAATGGCTAAACCCTAGATGTCTAACGTGGATGATTATGATTGCCTCTATGGACTAAACCCTCTGGTTTATATAGACATCGGAGGGGCCTAGGTTGTACAAAGTCGGTTTACAGAGAGAGGAATCTTCATATCCGAACACCAAGCTTGCCATCCACGCAAAGGAGAGTCCCATCCGGACACGGGAGAAAGACTTCTATCTTGTATCTTCACAGCCCATTATATATTAAGAAAAGATGTTTGGGAAAAGATGTTTGTTATGTATTGAAATATTGATCATCTTGTATTTAAAAAATATTCATGTGTATTAGTGAAATATTTAATGGAGATATTAAAACTATTCAAAGTATTTAAGAAAATGTTCATCTTGTATTTAGAAAAATAATCGACGTGTATGTGAAAAATATTCAATTTATCTTAAAAAAATTCACCGCATATTTTAAAAAAACATTCCTAGTATATATGAAAATGTTCAATGTTCATGTATCAATTGATGAACATGTATTTAAAATTTTAACGTGTATTTAAAAAATGTTCAATGTGTAAAAAAGCATTCAGCCTATTAAGAAAAACAATGTATTCGAAGAAGTCAAAATATGCTTAAAAAATCTAAAGAAAAGGGAAAAACGGAAAAAGAAAAAAAATAAAATCCATGGGAAAACCCATAAAACCCGGTAGAGAAAATCTCTACCAAATAATAAAGAGAGGATTGCCTCTACTCGCCCGTCATTGAATTGCCCCTAAAATTTCCACAAATTACATCCAATGCCACCCATAAGTGAAAAAAAACGATTCGATTTTCTTTTAAGTCACTGGCCATCGCATTTGTTAATATACAGCTAGCCCCTCATGTAGAGAAAAAGCCTGACTGACTAGATCCCCCATATTCTAATCGGGAGACCCAAGTTCGCTTCCCCATTTCTCCTCTTTTCTGGCTTTTCCTTCTAAATTTCAGTTGCCGTAAGATAGAGATACCTCGGCCAAACGTTGCTTAGCCGATGGGCTGGGCAGTGTTTTCAAGTTTGGCCCAACTACTCTCAGCTTAACTTTTCTTCTTTTGGCAGATTCATATATATTTTAAAATATTCATATCTTTCAAACCTTAACACCAAATTTAACATGTTATATATGAAAATCGCTCAAAAAATGTGTAGATTCCAAATATGCTATTATCTCGCATGTTAATCATTTCTATAATTATGTTTAGGATGCACCCTTACTTAATACTTTTTTATATGGGGTATTTTGAAACTGTTTATTATATATGTTTTCTATCCATTTAAATAGACTAAATATGATAGTTCGATGCTGTCATAATATCTATTATTGGCACCATAGGGGATATTCATTTCTACTTGATGCCACTATTACTCCAGATTAATCTACTTGATGCTATTGTTACTTCTAAATTTAGCTCATGACATGAGGTCCGAATTTATTAATAATGTTATTTCTCTGAATTTTACTTTAAGATTTTAGAATTAACTAATAAGTTGAACTAAGTTGACTCAGGACCACATTTCATGTTTCAAATTGGCATCCTCCAAAATCCTACTGTCAATTGATCCATTGTTCAACATGTTGTTCATTGTTTTTGAAGCTCACCGTTCATGCCTAGTGGCCATTGATTGTCATGTTAAAATAGAGGGCCTGCACCGAGACGTATGTTATTGTTTGATTTTCTGTTGCAATGCACGACCATGTTTGCTATAACTAACTAATAATAAAGGGACTATTGCTTCTGGTGGTATGTCACATAAATTGCCCTCAAAGTTGCATAATATTACCTACCAATGCAACCTACACGTGACAAAAACATTTCACATAGGGAAATCCCCTGCCTGGGCCGACCCATGCAGTAGAGACCTCCTATACTGCGCTTTGCGTGCTGAGAGAAGACGCAGCACGCCATTTGGGCCGACCCATATCCGGGCGATCAGTTTTTTAAATTTCGTTTTTGTTTTTTCTACTTTAAAAAATTTGGGGATTAAATTTTGTTACAAAATAATAAAAAAATTCATAAATCATAAAATGTTTGTGGATTTAAAAATATTCCCGATTTCGTAAAAAAATGTTTGCTTATTCAGAAAATGTTCGAAATTTTGACAACAAATGTTTGGGGAATCAAAAAATGCTTACGATTTTTAAAAAGTCTTTGTATTAAAAAAAGTTAAAGAAATTGAAGAAAATTTCACCAATTCAAGAAAGGTTCATGAATGAAAAAATATCCTAAAAATTCAAAAACTGTTTGTGACTTACAAAATAATTTATTCATTCATAAATTCATTGCTGATTCAAAAAAATTTCCTTAAATCAAAAAAATATTTGTGAATTTCAAAAATGGTGCCACCAATTTCCAAATAAATGTTTGTCCATTGTAGAAATGTTCGCCGATTCAAGAAATATTTTAAAAATATTCACATATATAAAATTTGTTTGCTAATGGTATAAAATGTTGATGAATTCAAAAATGTTCTAGATTTTAGAGAATGTTCGAAAATTTGTAAAAGTGGTCACGAATTTGAAAAATGTTCAGGATTTCAAATATGTGCACGAGTTTAAAAAATGTTCATGATTTGAAAAATTGCTTATGATTTCACGAAATGGAGAGTGATAGTGTATCTCGATTATGCAGCAAAATGTCATCATGGGAATTGGAGATTAAGTTTGTTTTCTCCCGTTGCAACGCACGGACCCTTTTGGTAGGATAAATAAAAAGAAAATAGACAACCGTCGAAACCTTCCAAAAACTGCACGGGATTCCCAAACCTCTACCAGTCCAACCTACTTTTTGTGTGACTATAGCCCAGGCCACCATCCGTCTCGCAACAAAAATATATAGCACTGACGGTCGTATATTTTTGTGAGAAACTGACGGGCGTTTTTTGGTGTGCCTATATATCAGTTGTGGTGAGGTAGTAGCTCGCCTCGCCTCGAGCGACAATGTTTCGTGGGCCGTTTAAGTAGTTGTTACCTGTCTGTTGTGTTTATCATGTTTTCCATCTACTGATATTTTAAGATATTTTTTAAATTTCACTGAACATTATAAAAACATGTTCATGATTTTTTTTTCAAAAGGTAACTCAATGCAAAATATTGGTCGTGTAATTACCAAAATATTTCATACCATTAAGAAAAATCACGCCATTGAAAATATATGCACATTTTAAATAATCTGTTAATGAAATGTTTATAAAAAAATTCATAACTTTTTAAAATGTTTTCGTAGTTTAAGAAATACGTTCCTACTATTGAAAAGTCTTTTCATGAGATGTATAAATGCTCACACAGTTGAAAATATGGTTCTTACATTTAAAAAATATTGAAATTTTAAAAACCAAATTACAACTGTCAAAATAATTTCATATATAAATAATCGTGCCATTTAGGAAAAAAATAACATAACACGCAAATATATGTTTGCATGTTCAATACAAATCTTCATAAGATTTTGTAAATCATTCAAATGTGTGTTTAGAAATGCTCACTCTGTATTAAAAAAGTGTTTAATCTGGCATTTTTCAAATATTTAAAATGTACTAGGATAAATGTTCAACGTGTAACTAAAAAACATTTAACCTATAAAAAATATCTTAAATGTGTACTTTTTAAAGTTAACATGTTTTTTTAAAACATGGAAAAAAGGAAAAAGAACAGAAAAAACAAACTTAAAAAACCTAAAGAACTCAGAAGAAACACGATAAATAAAAAAGATAGAAAAGTAAAGAAAAGGGGAAAGTTCATGATATTAGTTCAGGGTCGCGTACAATAGATGGCACATGGGCCAACCCAGCAATTTCTACAGTGTGAGACGTGCGGCTGCAACATAAACGTCCGGCTTTGATTTAAATATATATACGTGTTTAAACATCTTTGCTAAGCTACATGAACTTTTCTTATATACATGAAATTTTTATAAAATTTCTTATTTCAAAACTTAGAATATGTCTAAAATAAATTTACAGCAACCTCTGTAAAATAAAACTATTTATGGTTGGTAGAGAATCTCCATTGTTTATTTAAAAATACGACCATGATGAATTAAAATATTTTTGTCACGTTTTCAGAAAACATTCGTCCCGTATCTGTAAAATATCTTTACTGTATTTAAAATGTTTATCATGTGATCCAGAAATTGTTTATTCTTTATTGAAAACAATTTCACCTTCGATTTTAAAATTTTACTTGTTGTTTAGAAATCATCTTTTTTAAGAAAAAATGCTCATACATTTGGAAAATTTCATGTAATTTTTAAATTTGTTTACACATTTGAAATAAAATGTTGTATATTCTCAAAATATTCTTTGCGCATTTAAAAGAAGTATGTTTCTACTTTAAATACATGTTTACACTTTGTGGAAGAGATATTCACGGTGTTAAAGAAAAATAGTCCTGCAATTGTAGGAAAATTTTCACATGTCTAAGATACATTTCATGCAACTTTAAATAATTGTCATTTCCTCCAGACAACAAAGAAAAAGCGAAACATATCTGAAGTTGTAATATATACAGAAATTAAAGAAGGAAAGAGTGAAAAACACAAAAAGAAGACTAAATGAAAAATAGGAAAAACAAAAATAATAAAAGTATATAAGAAAAGAAAAAAAAAAAGAAGAAAATCGAACACATTACTATCAGCACCGCACAAAGACACAAATAACAGAAATCACTCAAAACACTACTAAGGAAAAACCCATTGTCACTCGAAGCTGGGAGGGAAAACCGCCGATTGATACGTCTCCGACGTATCTATAATTTTTGATTGTTCCATGCTGTTATATTATCATTCTTGGATATTAATAATAATTTTATAACTATTTTATATCATTTTTTGGGACTGGCCTATTGACATAGTGCCAAGTGCCAGTTGTTGTTTTTTACTTGTTTTTTTACATCCCAGAAAATCAATATCAAACGGAGTCCAAATGCAGCGAAACTTTTTGTGGATTTTTTGGGACCAGAAGACACCAGATGGGCCAGAGAAGCACCTGGGGGGGGGGGGGGGCCCCGAGGGGGGCACAACCCACCAGGGCGCGCTTGGGCCCCCAGGCACGCCCAGGTGGGTCGTGCCCACCTCGGTGGCCTCCCGCACCGCATTTTCACTCTATAAATACCCCAATATTCCAGAAACCATAGGGGAGTTGACGAAAATCAATTCCAGCCGCCGCAAGTTCCAGAACCACCAGATCCAATCTAGACACCATCACGGAGGGGTTCATCATCCTCATTGGTGCCTCTCCGATGATGCGTGAGTAGTTCATTGTAGACCTACGAGTCCGTAGTTAGTAGCTAGATGGCTTCCTCTCTCTCTCTCTCTCTCTCTATTTTGATTCTCAATACAATGGTCTCTTGGAGATATATTTGATGTAACTCTTTTTGCGGTGTGTTTGTTGGGATCCGTTGAACTTTGAGTTTATGATCAGATCTATGTTTTTATCCATGAAAGTTATTTGAGTCTTCTGATCTCTTATATGCATGATTACTTATAGCCTCGTATTTCTTCTTCCAATATTTGTTTTAGTTGCCATGGGAAGAGGTGCCTTGTGATGGGTTCGATCTTACGGTGCTTGATCCCAGTGACATAATAGGAACTGACATGTATGTATCGTTGCTATTAAGGATAACAAGATGGGGTATATTTCTACATAAATAGATCTTGTCTACATCATGTCATCGTTCTTATTGCATTACTCCGTTTCTCCATGAACTTAATACACTAGATGCATGCTGGATAGAGGTCGATGTGTGGATTAATAGTAGTAGATGTAGGCAGGAGTCGGTCTACTAATCTTGGACGTGATGCCTATATAATGATCATTGCTTGGATATCGTCATGATTATTTTAAGTTCTATCAATTGCCCAACAGTAATTTGTTTACCCAACGTATGCTATTTTTCTCGAGAGAAGCCACTAGTGAAATCTACGCCCCCCGGGTCTCTTCTTTATTATATTTTCCTTCACGATCTATCTTTATTTGCTTTTATTTTCAGATCTATTAAGCCAAAAATACAAAAATACCTTGCTATAATTTTTATTTATTTATTTTATCTCGTGTTCTCATGAGATCTATTTATCCAATCTAGTACAATTTTACCTAACTTTTTACATGTGAGGGATTGGCAACCCCTCTCTTACGTCGGGTTGCAAGTATTTGTTCTTTGTGTGCATGAGCTGTTTACATGGTGTCGCGTGGTTCTCCTACTGGTTCGATAACCTTGGTCTCATCAGTGAGGGAAATACCTACCATAGCTGTGTTGCATCATCCCTTCCTCTTTGAGGAAATACTGACGTAGTCCAAGCCGCATCACTGGTCACCCGGTTTAATGGGCCAGTCGATATGCGGGACACTTTAAGTGAGCACTATCTATGGTCAATGCGGACAAGAAATAGTAATAGAGAGATTTCATACCGTCGAGTTCAACCAGGTTGATAGCCTGGTTGGAAGGTATATGTTGACACAAGCAAACCAGACACGGGTATGTTTTTGTTTATTTTTCTTTCCCTCGCACATGACTTTACTGTTTCATTGGTTACACTAGAGAGCAATGACTACATGACCACATTCTTTTTACTATTTTCTTGTTTTACCAATTGTAGTACATAATTTAATGTCATTCCTTGTATGATATTTTTTGATCTAAGTTTTATTATGACCTTTTGCCAACCAATTCAACTCTTTCTATATGATGTGTACTTTTGTGCTTCTTATCTTCTCCTTTCTTTTGATGTGTCATAGTTAGATTAATTTATTATTTTTTGGGTTTAACTCTTTCATTCTAATTTCTTAGATTTTATAACTATTTTTAGTCAAATAGTAATTTTGAACTCTTCCACTATTTTTACTTCCCCCTTTCCATGTGTCCTTCTAAACTGTCCTATGTTAGTGTGATTCGTTCAAAAAATAGTCACTATTATCCACCCTAAATCTATGTCTAATACGATAGTTTGATGCACCATTAGTTAATGCTTTTATGTGATTAATATTATTTTCTAAATCCAAGCCTAATAGATTAGACATAATGTAAATTTATAATATTTTTATTCTGGCTTGAAGTGCTTAAACGCATTTTAAAAAGGGTTTTTATCATTTATGCCACTAGTTGTGTCCTACTACGTAGTTTTGCCAGCAAGAATTTCAGCTGATAAAAAATGTCGGCGCTCCGTTTGGCGCATGCTCAAAGATGCTACTAGACGCCATTAATGTCAGCTCAAAGCCCGTTTACCATGTTATGTGACCAAAATACTAACGGACCCACATGTCGGCTCTCCCTCTATCTCATAATGATAATGTGTGGTTCCCACTCGATCCCCAAAAGCGTTCTTGTTTTCCTGTAAAATTATTTACTTATTTACTCGTGACACGTGAGGCCCACACTTATCATTGTGAGATGGAGGGAGGTGACATGTGGTCTAGGGGTATTTTGGTCATATAACATGGTCAACTGGTTTGACCTCACAAGGTGTATAATGACATTTTTAGCAAGCATCTTTGGTAATGATGGTATTTTTGAGCAATTATAAATTCTAGTGGCAAAACCGAGTAGTGGGAAACAACTAGTGGCATGAATGATAGAAATCCCAAACATAAATATTGCTTGATTCTATGATTAGTTTGATATTTTCATGAAGAAACCGATGGTAATAATAATTATATAGAAACGAGGAACAAGAATGAAGAAATGACATAGGACTAGTAAAATAAAGTCTGACACTCATTCCTATCAAAAAGGCAAGTCATTTTAATGTCGAGCACAAGATTAAATGTTTTCTGTAAAATACTAGTTTTTTAAATTTATTTCTACAAATTTCAAATGTATATCCCAAATATAATAAATGTCAAGGTTAAAGGTTCAGTAATTTATGAAACAATACATGCTAAATAAAAAACAACATGAGCTAAAATGCAGCACGTTAGAAGTTTAAAAAAGAAATGCATTTTGGACCTAAGGGCTAAGATGGGTTTAATTTTATGTTAGAGAGAATAATCAAGTAATAGAAAATTAAGATCTTGGTCGTGCACATGCATGGGCAACAATGCTGGTTATATAAACAATACAATGGATCATTTGTTTTGAAACTAAGCATGAGAGTTTGGCTGCAATCTTGTTGCGTGAGCTATGACTAGGTGTAAATAATTGCATGTATGCTAATGAACAGATGTCAGATTGTTAAGGGTTCCAACCGAATGCCCTTAGGCACATGATACGTCTCCAACGTATCTATAATTTATGAAGTATTCATGCTATTATATTATCAACCTTGGATGTTTTATATGCTATTTTATATGATTTTTGGGACTAACCTATTAACCTAGTGCTCAGTGCCAGTTTCTGTTTTTTCCTTGTTTTTGAGTTTTACAGAAAAGGAATATCAAACGGAGTCCAATTGACGTGCCAATTTTTGATGTTTTTTATGGACCAAAAGAAGACCCCAGAGTAAAAGAGTTGGGCCAGGAGAGTCCCGGGGCGTCCACGAGAGTGGGGGGCGCGCCCACCCCCCAGGCGCGTGGGCCTGCCTCGTGGACGCCTCGGGCACCTCCTTGATGTGAGACCGACGCCAAAAATTCCTATAAATACAGAAACCTCGGAAAATTAACCTAGATCGGGAGTTCCGCCGCCAAAAGCCTCCGTAGCCACTGAAAACCAATCTAGGCCCTCTCTGGCACCCTGCCGGAGGGGGCCATCATCACTGGAGGGCATGGAGGAGGATCCCGGAGGGGCCATTATCGTCATGAAGGCCAAGGACCAGAGGGGGAACCTCTCCCCATCCAGGGGGAGGCCATGAAGGAGGAAGCACGAGGGGGAGAACCTCTCCTCCTCTCTCTCGGTGGCACCGGAGTGCCATCGGGAGGGGAATCATCGCCGCGGTGATCGTCTTCATCAACATCACCATCCTCATCTCTTTTACGCGGTCCACTCTCCCGCACCCCGCTGTAATCCCTACTTGAACATGGTGCTTTATGCCACATATTATGATCCAATGATGTGTTGCCATCCTATGATGTTTTGAGTAGATATCTTTTGTCTTTGGGTTGATTGATGATCTAGATTGGTACGAGTTGTATGTTTTATTTTGGTGCTGTCCTATGGTGTCCTCCGTGTCGCGCAAGCGTGAGGGATTCCCGCTGTAGGGTGTTGCAATACGTTTATGATTCGCTTATAGTGGGTTGCGTGAGTGACTGAAACACAAACCCGAGTAAGGGGGTTGTTGCGTATGGGATAAAGAGGACTTGATGCTTTAATGCTATGGTTTGGTTTTACCTTAATGATCTTTAGTATTTGAGGATGCTTGCTAGAGTTCCAATCATAAGTGCATATGATCCAAGAAGAGAAAGTATGTTAGCTTATGCCTCTCCCTCATATGAAATTGCAATGACGACTATCGGTCTTGTTAACAATTGCCTAGGACGATTCCGCACACCGATCCACCATTATTCCACACTCGATATTTATAATATTTAGTAATATATTCTAAATTTATGATAACAACACCTACTTTCATATTTTAGCTCTCCGATATCATACAAAGTTATCCTCTTCATACCCACAACATATTTTTATTTCTCGTTGCTAGTTGGAAGCAAACGTTCGGTGTACGTAGAGTCGTATCAGTGGCAGATAGGGCTTGAGAGAATATTGATCTTACCTTTAGCTCCTTGTGGGTTCGACACTCCATACTTATCACTTCCACCTTTGGAAATTTCTACGATGATTCCCTGCACTTAGGGATTATCAGCACATCAAATTTCAATTTTTATACACTTAGTTCCCTCATAGGGATACTAATTTCTATTTTTATAGCATGCCGATTTTCACATTTTCCCCTTGATGCAGCATGGCAAAACCCTTCGGCCATCATGGTAAATACTAAGCATAGCAATTTTCATCATTTTCATTTTTAGGCTAGCAATTCTCTATGGTCCAATCACGCCTAATCATCGAATACGCACATCAATGAAAATGCAATAGTTTGGTAATTTTTTGATAATCTTTTTATACAACATAGCAATTTTTAGTTTAGAACATTTCTAATTATTATGCAACAACATGGAAAATTTATCTGTTTTTGCATGTCAATTCAGAAATGTTCTTTGAGAGTGGGTTTTTTCTAATGAATGAAAATGTTCATCCGTTCCTACCTAGTTGGGGGAAAGATAGTTCACCCGAGAAACCGCCCTTCAGTAAGATCAACACTAGATTAATTTTCGTAATTGTTCGTTCCAGATTTTTTGTACGTTCTAGATTTTTGTAATCAATTAGTAGAGAATAAGGATGTCCTTGGAAATTAAGCTTCACTCATATGGTGGGTCTCCTTATATCTTGTATTATACTTGTTAGGAAACGTAGTAGAAAACAAAAAAAAATCACCACACGGTCAACCAGGAACACTATGAAGATGCAACAACGGTTTGGATGAGATCATTATGGACTCCAGTTGTAGCGGAAGAATATGAGTAAGTATAGATCATACTTGAAGTCCCTCGAACCTTGGATGAACAATCCCTCGAACTGTTCATGAACAATCCATTGAACGGAAGACCGAAAGCACGACCTCTCCACAGATTGCAATCGCACAGTCTTCACGATCCAACAACGCTTCACCATCAAGAGCTAATAGTCGTCAGATAATTAGAGGGAGTATATTAGAAACACACTAGACTTCTAATTATGAGGACCAGAGAGGATCTAGATCTAACTCTAATTGGGACAACTAGAACTAGAACTAGAGAATTATAGGAGCCTCTAAAACTTGTATGTCCAAAGTGCCCAAAACCTCTAGTATATATAGGTTGTAGGGAGAGGAGGAGGTGCCACAAGGGGGGAAGGATCTCCCCCCTTGTGCTGACTATGAGGAGGGGGAGCCCCCCTTCAATTCGGCCCCTTCCTTCTCCATGAGGAAAAGGGGGCCTTGAAATTATGTAGACGGGCCCTATAACACAAGGTAGAGTAGCTGGCTGGACCCTTCGTAGTTCGTACGCAAGTGTGTGACTGGTGAGACATGCGCAACCGTGAGCAACTAGTATTTGGCGAGACGTGCATATCTGGCGAGACGAGCAGCTGTGGGGGTGCATCACACTGGAATTGCGTGGACTTCCATTTGACATTTGGCGAGTTGTGCGGCCGTGCGGGAGACTTCGATTTTTTTCATTGGTTATCAATTAAATACTGAACCTGCCGATTTCAATTCGGTTATTAAACCTAGAAACCGAATTTAAATATAACAGCAGCAAAAACTGAAAATTTGGTTTTTGGTTTTGGCATTGGTTCGGTATTCGGTTGGTCGGTTTTATGCCCACCCCTAGTGAGATGTATTGGTATCCTCCCGAGTTATTCTTATGCCCACTATACCGGTCTCCTCATGACCTATTTTGTTCTTCTTTCTCGTTGACCTTTTCAGGCATCCCTGTGAAATAGCCGCTTGTGTCAGGCCAGGCGATGATAAATGAAAGGCAAAGGATAGTGATATTTTCTACTAGCTTTATTTAGTTTCCTAAAGTCAATTACGATCCTATATCTAGTAACAATTCTTTATGGGATAAGTTGATTTTTATCATTAGGAACAACAGTGATGCCACTTTTCTTAGGGAAACAATGAACATGACTTACCCATCTACTATCAACTATATAATAGATTATACCTACCTCTAGAAGCTTTAATATTTCTACTCTTACCACATCCTTCATCTTAGGATTCAAGCGATGTTGTTGATCAACATCAGGTTTAGCATCAGGCTCCATATTAATCTTGTATTGGCATAAAGTAGGGCTAATGCCCTTAAGATCATCAAGAGTATATCCAATTTAAGCATGATGCTTCCTAACAGTTTTCAGTAATTTCTTTTCTTCATGCACTGGAAGGTCAGCATTGATAATAACATGATACATACATATATATATAGGCATATTTTAATGTATCTAGGAGTTTCTTTGTCACATCCCTCCTTTTAGTCATGCATTAGGATTGGATGAACATGTGCATCATGTTTAAATTTCTTTTAAACTTGAAATGGGGCCTAATCAACCCCAACACCCCCCTGAAAATGCTAATTTCCAACAATTGGAATTTCAATGAACCCAAAATGCCCTTCATAAAAGCCCACCATTTTTGGTCTTGACTAAAACCTCTGCCAAAAATGGTCTTGCAATTTATGGAGCCATTCTGGATTTTTGAACAAGCCATAAGTATTTGAATTTGGGCATTTTAAATGCTATAAATATTATAAATTGCTCAAATAATCTTGGAAGCATTTTTAGGCAGTTGAGAATATTCCCAAATGTGCCTCTGAATATTTCCAGAGTTTTTGGAAATGAAATAGTATTTATTCTATTTCAATACACATAGTAGGAAATAAATAAAAGCAAAACAGAAAAGAGAGAGAGAGTTAGAGCTTACCTGTCGCCCTGGCCTGGCCTAGCTCGGCCCAGCCCACTGGCTACCGCCAGTCATCCCCCTCCTCTCGCCAGGAGGACGAGAGGCGCGTGGCCGGCGCCCGCAGCCACATGTTGGCCACCTCCTGCTTCTGCCGACACCCAGTACGCCGTCTACGAGTGCCTGACACTCTCCCTCGTCCCCCTCTCACTTTCCCCACTCTCCCCGTGCCCCTCTCCCTCCTCTGGCTCTCTCCCCATCCCCTCCCGAGAGGAGCTCGTCGCCACCGTCGCCGTCCACCGTGGCCATCGACCCTCTCTCGTCTCTTCAACGTGTCCCCGAGCCACGACGCCTCGGACGCACTGCAACGCCACTAGCGCCGTCTTCTTCCACCTTGGTCCGTCAAGATCGCCGGCAACCGTACGCCGCCCCTGATGCCTCCTCGAGCTCGCTGAGGCCACCGCTACACTCCCCGTGAGCTCCTTCTCCGTTCCCCTCTCTTTCCTTGCCGTTTTCTCCCTCTAACCGCGGGCTCCGTTGAGCCCGAGAGCTCGGCTCCGCCGGCCATGTCGCCGCCGTGGCCACAGGCGCGTAAGCTCGATTCCGAGCACGTCACCACACTCACCACATTTCTAGGAGCCTAACGCACCACTCCCCGCGCCTCGCCGTGCCCCGTAGCTTCTGGTTTATCCTCGCCCAAACTCCGGCGACCGCCAAGGTCGTCGCCGGCGTCGTTTCCGGCCTCCCCGAGCTCCACTTCCACCACCAAACGCCGCGGCTTGCCCCCAGCTACGCGTAGGACCAAACCGCAGTCGATTTGGTCGACTGTGGGCAAAACCCGAGCCCCTCCGCCGCGTCTGTTGTCGCCGGCGGCAAGCCGCCGGCGAGTTGACCACGTTTTGACCCGTGGACTGACGTGTGGGCCCAGGTTGACTTCCCCCTGAGCCTATGATAGGTGGGGCCGGCCTGTTAATTAGTTTAGGATTAATGCTAATACACTTTTTATGCATAAGAACTTTAACCTTCATTTGAATCTTTGATTCAAATGGACCCATTTCAACTTGTTTCACATTGCATTAGGCAAGACACATCATTTTGCCATGTCATAGCATGCATCATATTGTTGCATATTGTCATGTGTTGATTATGTGTTGTGTGTCTTTCGTGGTAGGTTCTGCCTCCGAGGATATCTCCGAGTATCCAACTGAATGGCAGTACCCTACTACCACTCCATCAGGCAAGCAGCCCCATTGATCATACCGATACAATCCCATGTTCTCGCCTCTGCTCTCATTTACTGCTTTAAGACAACAACGTTTCAAACTGCTGTGTGCTACGGTAGTTGAACCCTTATCCTCTGCATGACCTGTCATTGCCACAGTAATTAGATGAAACCCACTAGCATGTGTAGGAGTTGATTGAGCCATGTATGTGTTTCCTACCTTGCTATGCCTGCTATGCTTAGAGTTGTGTCAGGTCTGGTTCATCTGGGTGATGGGCTAGAGTGAAATGATTATGTCGGTAATGTGAGGGATGTGTTGAACATGATTTGGTAAAGGTATCAATGAGAGGCCATGTAGGAGTACATGGTGGGTTGTTTCATTGAGGTCGTCCATAAGAACTGAGATCTGTATGCGTGATTTAAGATTCAGCTACTACCACACATTGGGCCCTAAAATATGACCCCGCTCGACTTACTGACCCCTTTCGCCCTCTGTCCAGGAGTTGCAACTAGTTTCTGGTGTTTGTAGGTTATGTGTTGGCGGCCGTGCATAGCGCTAACCCTAGGGGTGGGCTATGATGCGGTAGATACATTGTGGCCGGGTATGCCGGGCGCCCGTTTGGCGTCTCGGGACCCTGTACACATCGTTTGGGGCCGTTGAGGACACCCTGGCCGGATTTCCTTGCAGATGGAACCTGAATAGGCGATAAACCTGGACTATAGACTTGTGCGGTTAGTCAGGTCGTGGTCTACACCCACGTCGGTTTTCGCTTGAAGTCTGCCAAGCACATGTCATGTGCAGACGCTAAGTGGTGGAAACATGTGTGATGAAGTACACCCCTGCAGGGTATAAAAGTATTCGAATAGCCGCGTCCGCGGTAAAGGACTACTTGGTTGCCTATACAGTTCATAGACAAGTTAATGGATACTACTAAAAGACTCAAGATAAGTGTGAGTACCGAGGATGGCCCTCTCGTAGGATGACGAGGGAGGATCCCCGGTGGAGTAATGTGTTGGTGATTAGTGGACTCATGTGCGAAAACTATTTTACTAGTGGAGTCTCGTAGGATAGCTTAGCCAAGAGTCAAAGCTGGCTTGCTGCAATAACTCCACCACCTTCTTGAGAATGAGCATGTATAGTAGGTTCTGATGTAAGACTTGCTGAGTACCTTTGTACTCATGTTTTCTTAATTACTGTTTTCAGACGACAACACCGCCCCCTCCGATGGGTTTTATGTAGATCTCGACATCGATGAGTGACTTGCCACCCAGGTGGTGATCCTAGCCATGGAGGGCCCTATGTAGATAGACAGGCTTCGAGAGGCCTTCTTTCTTTCTAGTGTCTGTACTCAGACTATTTGCTTCTGCATGTGCTTGTATGCTTGTATGACTTGAGTGTCGGGTCATGTGACCCCTACCTGTATGAACATGTTATGTATGGCTCTTTGGAGACTTTAAATAAAGTACTTGAGTTGTAGAGTTTTGTTGTGATGCCATGTTGTATTTGCACATATCGAGCATATTGTGTGTATGATTGAAATGCTTGGTATGTGTGGGATCCGACAATCTAGTTGTTTATCCTTCGCAGCCTTTCTTATGGGGAAATGTAGTCTAGTGCTCCTTGAGCCATAGTAGTCCGCTACAGCGTGGTTCACCGGAGTCCTGCTACCCCAGCACTACTGCTCAGGACACTTGACTGGCCGGCATGTGTTTCCTTCGTTCCTATGTCGGTCCCTTTAGGGAAATGTCACGCGGTGACTTCTAGAGTCCTGCCTAGCCTGCTACAGCCCGGGTTCCCCGGAGTCCTGTTAGCCCAGTGCTACAGCCCGAATTCACACGCTGATGACCGACATGCTCAATGTGATTCACGTATGCCTGTCTCCATAGGTCTGTGCCGCTTTGGGTTCATGACTAGCCATGTCGGCCCGGGTTCTCTGTCATATGGATGCTAGCGACACTATCATATACGTGAGCCAAAAGGCACAAACGGTCCCGGGCCATGGTAAGGCGACACCCGTGGGGATACCGTGCGTGAGGCCGCAATGTGATATGAGGTGTTACCGGCTAGATCGATGTGACTTGGAATCGGGGTCCTGACAGCGTTGGTATCAGAGCCAGACTGCTTGTAGGTTCGTTGAGCCAGACTGGTCGATGTCGAGTTTAGAAATGCTTTAGTTATATGTAGGGGAATTGATTGTGGGAGGGAACTTAAGGCTCTTTTATTCCTTTACCTTATGCCCTCTGATCTGAGTCATTCTCTTCTCATTCAACGTGGGTTAAGGACTAGGCTCTCTTCTTCTATCAGGTTCACGTGTTACTAATCCGTAGTAGCTTATAGGATTGTTGTTACAAGCCTCAGTACAGTTTCTACTACTTTTAGTATGTTGCCAGTTGAATCAGAACCTTGATATGATGTTGTTGAGTGGTACTGCAAACTGTTGTGGATGTCTCAAATCTTTTCCTGAGCATTTACAGCTGTTATGCTGTCCAATTTTCCCTAGAAATTCTAATGTCTTTGCATTGTGGTTGTGCTTTCAGATGGCCACTCGTGCTCAAAACCAAGTGGTTCGCCTGACCCGGTGCCTCGACGTGCCCGGTCATACTGCTATGTTAGTCCGGGTAATGATCGAGACGGGTTACCGCTGGTATCCCGAATACACTGTCGAAGAGCAATTCCGAGACTTTAATCAAAGCCAATATTTCTGCACCGTCAGGATATTTCCTTCTTATCCTGGATCTACCGAGCCCCTCCACTGTTCCTATGGACTCGGGGTTACTGTTGAGATGGCTGTGCAGGATGCTGCCTATTCCATGATGACCATCATGCGAGTCCGGACTGGCCTGCTTCGGAACACTAACTTCCGTTATATGCCAGCTTCACTCCCGGGAGCGCAAGGGTATCTCCAGGCTATCTATGCTGACTCTACACATGAGGAGTCACTACTCCGCACCACTGCCGAGATGCTCGAGGATAAGGACCGCGAAAATCGGGCCTTGCGTATGGAGCTTTTCAACTCTCGTGCTGATCACTGGGCCACTTTGACTCGGTTTGCACCTGCGGTACAGGCAGGATACATGGATCTGAGAGATCTGTACCCTGTACGGTCTGGATTGCCAGATTGTATGGAGTGGCACGATGTAGGAGGCATCACCCCTCCTCGTGGTCCCCGTCTGCCACCACCTGTGGGACCAAGGCCACATCCGAGTCCCTATGGTCCGCAGGCTCCGCAGGACCGTCTATTCCCAGATGATCATGTTCCGCTTCCAGGCTTTGGCGGCGACTTCTATGAGGATTACTACGGAGCCGTCTGAGCTAGTAGTAGTTTCACTAGTATTGTAGTAGTTGTATTCTCCACAGTCCTGCGTGACCGTGGGATACGACTTGGTGTGTATCACGCTCCAGAGGTGTAGAAAAATAATGTATAGGAGCTTGGAATGCCTTCGATGAGATGTAATGTCTTTCACCGTAGGTGTACTCTAGCCTGGGCTTGTACTAAACTATGTACGGTGTGTATGACCAATGGTATATATATGGCAGTTTCTATATTACCATGTCGTGCAATGAACATCTTAGCATTCCATGTTATCCATTACATTCTGCACTTCCTTGCTAAGTTTGTGCCATCCTTATCTAAACCGTTGTCTTGTTTTCTCCTAGGATGGTCAACACCCGCAGCAACCCTGCTGCCCCGGAGCAGGGGGAAGCCAGTGCAGCTAGGGGTGGAAATCTGCCTCACCCGCCTTCTCTGGCCGAAGTGATGCTAGAGGCGGAAAGAAACAAGCGTGAGACTAATCGCTTGCTGGAGCGGATTGAGCAGAACACTGCCCGCCATCAGCAAAATGACTTGGTGTCAATCAATGACTTTATCAAGCTGTACCCACCAAAGTTTAACCATTCCGTCGAGCCCCTCAACACGGATGACTGGCTTTGCAGCATCACCCACAAGCTACGTTCTGCCAACGTAGCCGAAGCTGATAAGGTTACTTATGCTGCCTATCACCTCGAAGGCCCTGCTAGCCTTTGGTGGGAAAACTTTGAAGCTATGCGCCCGGTCGGCCAAATCACTACTTGGGCTGAATTTAGTGAGGCTTTCCGTGAGCATCACATCCCGGAAGGTCTCATAGATCGCAAGAGGAAAGAGTTCTGCAATTTCACCCAAGGAAGACTGACTGTGGATGCATATAGTCGTGAATTTGAGAATCTGGCACGATATGCTCCTGAAGAGGTATCCACCGACGCTAAGAAGCAGGCAAGGTTCCGCAAGGGACTTAGCCTTGAGCTTCGCCGTGATCTTCGTCTGCACGAGTGCACCTCCTTTCAGAAGTTGGTCAATAAAGCCGGTCACCACTTCACGTGGCCATGTCAACTATGTCTCAGCCGAGGAGGCTCATGAGGATCCTAACGTCGTCCTTGGTATGCTCCTTGTTAATTGCCATCCGGCATCTGTTCTTTTCGATACTGGAGCATCTCATTCATTCATATCTGAGAGCTATGCTCGATTGCATAACACAACATTCTTTGACATGCCCACTACCATGGAAATTCAAACCCCTGGCTCTAGATGGCAAACTTCTAGAGTAAGCCATGGGAACGAAATTCTTGTCGATAGACTTGTCTTCCTTGCATCCTTAATAGCTCTCAAGTCCTCGAACATAAACATCATCTTGGGTATGGACTGGATGTCAGCTCATTATGCTAAGATTGATTGTGCCACTAGAACCGTTCAACTTACTCACCCATCGGGCAAGACAGTCAATGTTTTAACTTGAATGGCCAAGCGCCAGCTTTACTCCCTAAATGCCAACCCCCTTCCAGACCTTGAGGATATTCCGGTAGTCCGAGACTTTCCGGATGTCTTTCCAGAAGAACTGCCAGGTGTTCCACCTGACAGGGATGTCGAGTTCGTGATAGACCTTGTTCCAGGAACCGTTCCAATTTCTAGAAGACCCTATAAGATGGCACCCTTAGAACTAGCCGAGCTTAAGAACCAACTCGATGAGTCCTTGAAAAAGGGTTTCATCCGTCCTAGTTTCTCTCCTTGGGCTTGCCCCGTCCTCTTCGTCAAGAAGAAGGATGGAACGGATCGGATGGTTGTAGATTACCGACCTGTCAACTTGGTCACCATCAAGAACAAGTATCCGCTTCCCAGGATCAACGATCTGTATGACCAGCTCGCTGGATCCTCAGTCTTTTCCAAGATGGATTTGAGGTTGGGCTACCATCAAATCAAAATCAGAAATGGGGACATTCCCAAAACGGCCTTTGTTACTCGTTATGGCCAATACGAGTACACCGTTATGTCCTTCGGTTTAACCAATGCCCCAACCACCGTCTCTCGGTTAATGAACTCAGTTTTCATGGAGTATTTGGATAAATTCGTCGTAGTATACCTCGATGACATACTCATCTACTACAAGAATGAAGAGGAACATGACGAACATCTAAGGCTGGTATTGACGAAACTTCGAGAGCATCGCCTTTATGCCAAATTCTCCAAGTGTGATTTTTGGTTGCCAGAAGTGACCTATCTAGGCCATGTAATCTCTGGTAAGGGTATTGCTGTCAATCCCAAGCGAGTTCAAGCTGTCCTTGATTGGACTCCACCTGAGATGGTCAAGCAAGTTTGGAGCTTCCTTGGTTTAGCGAGCTACTGCCGCCGCTTCGTCGAGAATTTCTCCAAGGTTGCTAAACCTCTAAATGAACTCCTCAAGAAAGATAAAAAGTTCGAGTGGACCCCACAGTGCGAGTTCAGCTTTCAGGAACTGAAAAGACGCCTGACATCCGCTCCCGTACTGGTACCACCAGATTTCTCCAAGGACTTTATTATCTATTGCGATGTCTCGCGACAAGGACTAGGTTGCACACTCATGCAAGATCGTCAGGTAATTGCCTATGCCTCACGGCAATTACACCCACATGAGGAAAACTATCCCACACATGATCTAGAGCTTGCAGCTGTAGTCCATGCACTCAAAACTTGGCGACATTACCTCCTCGGTAATCGTTGCGAGATCTTCACCGATCACCAAAGTTTGAAATATATCTTCACCCAACCGGATTTGAATCTCAGGCAAAGACGTTGGGTCGAGTTGATCTCGGATTACGACTTAGGAATAACTTACACTCCGGACAAAGCTAATGTCATGGCTGATGCACTAAGTCCTAAGTCCTATTGTAACAACCTGATGTTACAACAAAGTCAACCACTTCTCCATGAGGAATTTCGTAAGCTTAATCTTCACATTGTTCCTCGAGGATTTCTATCCACCTTGGTGGCGAAGCCTAACCTTACGGATCAAATCATAGCTGCCCTGAAGCGTGATAAGGGCATATTCCGGATTAAGGAAAACATTGCTAGCGGAGTTGCTAAATGTTTTTCCATGGATGAGTGAGGTGTTGTCTTCTTCGAGAACCGCTTGGTGGTTCCCAAGAAACAACATCTACGCCAGTTGATTCTTAAGGAAGCTCATGAATCCCCTCTCACCATTCATCCCGGTAGTACTAAAATGTATCAAGACCTACGCCAGAGGTTTTGGTGGACTAGGATGAAGAGACAAATTGCTCAATACATTGCTAGTTGCGACGTCTGTCGTCGTGTTAACGCAGAGCACCAACGACCCGCTGGCACCCTTCAACCTTTGGCTATTCCTGAGTGGAAATGGGATAAAATCAGTATGGATTTCATCACTGGGTTTCCCAGGACCAAGAGAGGGAATAATGCCATCTTCGTCGTGATCGACCGTCTTTCCAAAGTAGCCCATTTCCTACCTGTTCGTGAGAGTATCACCGCTAGCTAGCTAGCTGACTTATACATCTCCTGAATAGTGTCTCTTCATGGTGTCCCATTGGAAATTAACTCAGACCGTGGGAGTCTCCTCACCTCTCGATTTTGGGAAAGTTTCCAAAATGCTATGGGAACTCGTCTCTCTTTTAGCACCGCCTTCCATCCTCAATCAAGTGGTCAAGTAGAGCGAGTCAATCAAATTCTGGAAGATAGGCTCCGAGCTTCTGTCATCTCATTCGGAATGGGTTGGGAGAAATGCCTTCCATTCGTGGAGTTTGCCTATAACAATAGTTATCAAGCTAGCTTGGGCAAAGCTCCTTTCGAAGTTCTCTATGGACGAAAATGTCGAACGCCTCTTAACTGGTCAGAAACCGGGGAAAGACAACTCTTTGGCCCGGATATGATTCAGGAAGCAGAAGAGCAAGTTCGCGTTATTCGTGAGAAATTGAAAACAGCCCAATCTCGTAAAAAGAGCCAATATGATCATAAACATAAGCTCATGACTTATGAAGTCGGCGAGAAAGCTTACCTTCGGGTTACTCCGTTAAAGGGAACCCATCGTTTCGGTATCAAAGGCAAATTGGCTCCTCGTTACATTGGACCCTTTCGCATTCTTGCCAAACGAGGAGAAGTTGCCTACCAATTGGAACTACCTTCGCATATTTCCAGAGTTCACGATGTCTTCCATGTTTCTCAACTCAGGCGTTGCTTTGCGGATCCTATCCCTGGAGTAGACCACGAAACGCTTGATCTACAGGATAACCTCTCATATCGGGAATATCCCGTTCGTATCCTTGATCAAGCCGAGCATACCACTCGACGCCATAATATCAAGTTTCTCAAGGTTCAATGGTCACACCATTCCGAGAAAGAAGCCACTTGGGAAAGGGAGGATCGTCTTCGACTCGAGTACCCCACCTTCTTCCCGGAGGATCCTAAATCTCGGGACGAGATTCTTTTGAGTGGGGGTGAGTTGTCACATCCCTGCTTTTAGTCATGCATTAGGATTGGATGAACATGTGCATCATGTTTAAATTTCTTTTAAACTTGAAATGGGGCCTAATCAACCCCAACACCCCCCTGAAAATGCTAATTTCCAACAATTGGAATTTCAATGAACCCAAAATGCCCTTCATAAAAGCCCACCATTTTTGGTCTTGACTAAAACCTCTGCCAAAAATGGTCTTGCAATTTATGGAGCCATTCTGGATTTTTGAACAAGCCATAAGTATTTGAATTTGGGCATTTTAAATGCTATAAATATTTTAAAGTGCTCAAATAATCTTGGAAGCATTTTTAGGCAGTTGAGAATATTCCCAAATGTGCCTCTGAATATTTCCAGAGTTTTTGGAAATGAAATAGTATTTATTCTATTTCAATACACATAGTAGGAAATAAATAAAAGCAAAACAGAAGAGAGAGAGAGAGAGAGTTAGAGCTTACCTGTCGCCCTGGCCTGGCCCAGCTCGGCCCAGCCCACTGGCTACCGCCAGTCATCGCCCTCCTCTTGCCAGGAGGACGAGAGGCGCGTGGCCGACGCCTGCAGCCACATGCCGGCCACCTCCTGCTTTTGCCGACACCCAGGACGCCGTCTACGAGTGCCACGCACTCTCCCTTGCCCCCTCTCACTTTCCCCACTCTTCCCGTGCCCCTCTCCCTCCTCTGTCTCTCTCCCCATCCCCTCCCGAGAGGAGCTCGTCGCCACCGTCGCCGTCCATCGTGGCTGAGGGAGTCTTGGATTAGGGGGTGTCCTGATGGCCGGACTATACCTTCAGCCGGACTCCTGGACTATGAAGATACAAGATTGAAGACTTCGTCCCGTGTCCGGAAGGGACTTTCCTTGGCGTGGAAGGCAAGCTTGGCGATACGGATATGCAGATCTCCTACCATTGTAACCGACTTTGTGTAACCCTAACCCTCTTCGGTGTCTATATAAACCGGAGGGTTTTAGTCCGTAGCACAACATACACAACAACAATCATACCATAGGCTAGCTTCTAGGGTTTAGCCTCTCCGATCTCGTGGTAGATCTACTCTTGTACTACCCATATCATCAATATTAATCAAGCAGGACGTAGGGTTTTACCTCCATCGAGAGGGCCCGAACCTGGGTAAAACTTCGTGTCCCTTGCCTCCTGTTACCATCCGGCCTAGACGCACAGTTCGGGACCCCCTACCCAAGATCCGCCGGTTTTGACACCGACATTGGTGCTTTCATTGAGAGTTCCTCTGTGTCGTCGCCGTCAGGCTTGATGGCTCCTACGATCATCAATGGCGATGCGGTCCAGGGTGAGATCTTCCTCCCCGAACAGATCTTCGTCTTCGGCGGCTTCGCACTGCAGGCCAATTCACTTGGCCATCTGGAGCAGATCGAAAGCTATGCCCCTGGCCGTCAGGTCAGATTTGGAAGTTTAAACTACACGGCTGACATCCACGGAGACTTGATCTTCGACGGATTCGAGCCACTGCCAAGCGCGCCGCACTGTCACGACGAGCATGATCTAGCTCTGCCGCCGAACAGTGCCCTGGAGGTCGCACCCACATCGGCTTCGACCCTTAATTCGGAGCCAACTGCGCCGATCGAGGATGGGTGGTTGGATGCCGCCTCGGGGGCTGCGATCCTAACCGCGATCAAGCCGAACACCAGCCCCACACTCCGCGAGAGTCGTGATTCTAAGGAGCCGGACTCCTCTCCGGACTCTGAATCATTCGCGCCTCTGCCGATCGAATCCGATTGGGCACCGATCATGGAGTTTACTGCCGCGGATATCTTTCAGCATTCGCCCTTTGGCGATATTATGAAATCACCAAAGTCTCTCTCTTTATCAGGAGAGCCCTGGCCGGACTACGGTCAGCAAGATTGGGATACGGACGATGAAGAAATTCAAAGCCCACCCACCACCCACTTTGTAGCCACTGTCGACAATTTAATCGACATGCTCGACTTCGACTCCGAAGACATCGATGGTATGGACGCCGATGAAGGAAACGATGAGGAACCAGGGCCTATTGGGCCCTGGAACGCCACCTCGTCATATGACGTATACATGGTTGACGCACCAAAAGATGACGACGAGGAGCGGAAGGACGTACCGAAGGCTTGTTCCCTCGAAAAGCAGCCAAAGCGGCGGCGCAAGCGCCGCCCCAAATCCCGCCTCGACAGAAATAGCGATCACACAGACCCAGCACTGGAGTAGGGCGAACCGCTGCCGGACAACGACAATCCGGATAATCAAACCGAATAAACAAATCCTATCAGGGATAATGGTCCGGACGACATAACGCCGGACAGGCACCCGGAGGAGCAGACTTCCCGTAATAGGCTTGTTGCCACCGCGAGGAGTCTTAAAACGCAGAAGCAAAGGCTCAAGGCCGCGCAAGACACACTCCAAATCAGATGGAGTAAAATACTCAACACTGCAGCAAGGTACGGCGACAATCGCCCCTCTAAGAGCTACCCAAAGCGGAAGCTGCTGCCCGAATTCGATGAGGAGGCCTCAGACCCCCCACAACCAAATATCAAAGCAGCCACCTGGTTGGATAGACGACCCCTCTACCAACACAGAGCGACATACAACTCCGCTCACAATACAATACGCGACCCATGCGAGGGCTCACACCCAAAGGACGGTGCAACAAGATCCATCTATGGACCATGCAAGTGCGCCCCAGCATACAATGCAACACAACAAACATCCGAACAATGCGGTACACCCAGCTACAGGGGTGCCGCACAGCCCCTATGTTTCACCGATGAGGTGCTGGACCATGAATTTCCAGAGGGATTCAAGCCCGTAAACATAGAGGCATACGACGGAACAAGAGACCCTGGGGTCTGGATTGAGGACTACATCCTTCACATCCATATGGCTCGAGGAGATGATCTCCATGCCATCAAGTACTTACCCCTCAAGCTCAAAGGGCCAGCTCGTCACTGGCTCAAAGGCCTCCCCGAAAGCTCCATTGGAAGTTGGGAAGAGCTCGAAGACGCCTTTCGGGCAAATTTTCAAGGGACTTATGTCCGACCTCCGGATGCGGACGATTTGAGTCATATAACTCAACAGCCCAGAGAGTAAGCCCGAAAGCTTTGGAACAGGTTTCTTACTAAAAAGAACCAGATTGTCGACTGTCCGGACGCTGAAGCCTTGGCAGCTTTCAAGCATAGCGTCCATGACGAATGGCTCGCCAGACACCTCGGCCAAAATAAGCCGAGAACGATGGCCGCATTAACAAACCTCATGACCCGCTTTTGCGCGGGTGAGAACAGCTGGCTAGCCAGATGCAGCACCAGCGACCCCAGTACATCTGAAGTTAGAGATGGAAACGGGAAATCACGGCGCAACAACAATAACAAACACCGGAATAAAGAAGACAACATGAAGGGCACGGTAGTAAATGCCGGATTCAAAAGCTCTCGGCCAGGTCAAAAGCCGCCCCCTAAAGGCACCAGGGATGAACTGTCCAGCCTCAACAAAATTCTGGACCAAGTATGTCAGATGCATAGTACCCCTGGTAAACCTGCTACTCATACCCACAGAGAATGTTGGGTCTTCAAGCAGTCCGGCAAGCTCAACGCCGTACACAAGGGGGAGGATACACCAAGTGAAGACGAGGATGAGCCCCCCAAGCAAGACACGGGGGAACAAAAGAAATTTCCACCAGAGGTCAAAACAGTAAACGTGTTACACGTGACCAAGGGAAAAAACAACACGGCACTCCCAGGAAAATATACCCAAGTGCCTGTCACCGCGAAGTCCTGTCACTGGTCATCTCAACCGATCACTTTCGACCATCGCGATTACTCACCAAGTATCCGACACGCAGGATGGGCTGCCCTGGTATTAGACCCAGTAATTGGCGGATATCACTTCACACGAGTCTTGATGGACGGCGACAGTAGCCTAAACCTAATATATCAGGATACAATCCGCGGGATGGGGTTATACCCAACACAAATTCACCATAGCAATACTACCTTTAAAGGAGTAACGCCAGGCCCAGGGGCTCATTGTACGGGCTCCCTCCTACTAAAAGTTATATTCGCCCCCCCCGGTAACTTCCGTCACGAGCATTTAACTTTCCACATCGCTCCATTTCAAAGTGGCTATCAAGCACTGCTCGGACGCGAAGCTTTCACTCGCTTTAATGCAATACCACACTATGCCTCCCTCACACTCAAGATGCCCGGTCCACGTGGCATCATTACAGTGCACGGAAATATCAAGTGATCTTTGTGTGCCGAAGAGAGTGAGGCTGCCTTGGCAGCCGCACACTAATGGCGCCCGGACCAACGAAAGCGTCCAATAGGTCGTCAAGACCTCAGACACAACTAATCGAGTCCGGCGCCGCTACTTATACTGAATAAACGGTCACACCCCTATTTGTCAATACAAGGGGCTCAACACGCGCAGACAAGTGGCAATTTCTTCTCATCTTGAATTATACATGGTTTCTTTAACAAACTATCTTTTTGCACGACAACCTTTTCACCTAAATTCCTCTCTTTTACAGACGATCATCGTGCTACACCCGTCCAGGATATGGCACAATGGAGACACAGGCGCAGATGTGCAGTAGGGACCCGCTCCAAGGATTCTTTTTAGATTAAGACCTTGCGTAAACCTTTTTTACTGTCTCTTGTTGATACATATCCACCGTTGAGAAGGATGCTGACGTCTTGGCATGTGGCCACGCCAGAACAATGCACGTACCTGGACACAAGGGGCTTCTTACAAAGGCCATTATTAGGCCCAGTTTATAACACAAAGACCGAATACCTTAGGGAGTGTTCGGCGTCGCGAGTTTGGCCCTATATGCATCAGCTCCGAATCATTGTCTTTGGTCAAATGTTGGGTTTGCCCGGATCCTGTGTTTTGGTGCCTTACGTTCCGCTTTACCGGCTAAGGTAGAACCAGGAGAACTACTGCGATTGTGCCCTGGTTCATCCGGACGAGCACCTCATTAGAGAAAGCCGAAAACTGACTGTCATGATATAGCGTGAGACTGGTCAACCACTCGATGACTTGTGGGAATGTTAGAATTCCTCTGCCTTAATGAAGGGCCGTTTTCCTGCCAGGCATGTACGCACCCCGAGATCGGGAGAGTGCGGAGCCACTAGGGGCTATCTAGTAGCCCCACTGTCAAACTCCTATGGCTAAGTGAAAGTGCTAAAGCATTATAGTCCGGTTGCCTCGCTCGCTCTGCTATCACCTCCTTAATAGGACCAAGACATTGGGTTAAGTGTGAATGCGTGTTTTTGTGAGCACCTCCGCATTATATGTGTGAGGGTTGAAGCCGACGGCTGCAATCTTTCAGGTTATACACGTGTATACATAAACGGACGCCTAGGAGGCATCATATTACTTTCAGGCAAAAGTATAAAAATAGCCTTATAAAAATTTATAAAAGCATTTCGCTTACAATGAGATTACATAAACACAATAGTTTTTGCGCACTGGATCTCTATCAAACGAGCACCCTCAAGAACTTCTTCAAAGTAGTGCTCAGCAGCCCTTCAACCTATGGCCGAATCCCGCGCTGCA
Source organism: Triticum urartu (assembly GCF_003073215.2). Classification (NCBI taxonomy): domain Eukaryota; kingdom Viridiplantae; phylum Streptophyta; class Magnoliopsida; order Poales; family Poaceae; genus Triticum; species Triticum urartu. The sequence goes on along the minus strand of NC_053026.1, from coordinate 646,237,019 downwards.
ACAGTGGTAGCGTCCATCTCCACCCAGTATGCTTTAACACGGGCAAAGGCCATCCGTGCGCCCTCTATGCACGCCGACCTCTTCATCGCATCAATGCGCGGCACCACGTCAAGTAACTGCTACACCAAGCTGAAATAGCGGTTCGGTTTTGACCTTTCCGGCCATAGCTGGTCCACAACAGACCTCATGGAAAGTCCAGACAACCTATTTAGTTCAGCCCATTCGGCTAATTGGCCAGTCAATGAAAGCGGACGCTCGGGAGAATGGAATTGTCTCCAAAACAGCTGGTCTACTTCACGGCCCGTTTGACCCTGGAAATACTTGGCCACATCGACAGCGCTCGCCGCCAAATCCATATATACATCCTCCAAACTCCACAGCCGATCCAGAGGGGCATACCGTGGATCTCCGAACTTCCTCCGCAACATAAAGGATTTCCTAGCTACAATATCCCCGGCTTCCCGCAGCTCCTCCTTCTTTGCCCTCATAGCAGAGCGGAGGTCCTTTTTCATCGCAGCAGCCTTCTCAAGGTCCGATGCCTTCGCTTGGTTTTCCTTTTCAAGAACCCGGCAACGGTCGGCGGTGACTTTTAATTCTATGGCCATCTTGTCTCGGCTCTCACCATGCGCGGCCTTCTCAGCTTGCAACTCTTCGGCCGCCTTCAAAGCAGCCGCATTACCCAACCTCGCTTGTTCCTTGGCTCTGGCAAGTTCTGCCCGCAGGGCTTCAACAGTGGAAGCTCCATCTGCAGTCACAACATATTAAAGATACTGGCATCATGCTACTATTCCTATGTGGCCTTTACCAGATAATGACACTTACCATGTGCCTCGTCAAGCCTTTTGTTAACAAGCTCGATGTCGGCGTCTGCCGCATCCAACTGCCATTCTAAATGGGCAAATTCGCTAGTCCGGCTAGCCACCAGAGCTTCCATCACCTGCACATAAAGGCAGTATGGTTATTACCTGGGAATATGATCCTCTGTTCACCGTCGTTTTCGACGACAACCAGAGTCTCAGGGGCTACTATCTACACAGGGCACACCTAGGATGTGCAGGACTATCATACATTCTTTTACGTACCTCAAAGCCTGTCAGTAGACTCATAAAAGCTTCATGCAATCCGCTTTCGGCGGACGATATTCTCTCCATCGCCGTATTCATCAGCACACGGTGTTGATCTGAGATGGCCGCTCGCCCCACCAACTCCCTCAGAACATCCGATCGCACACTGTACGGTGCCAGACTCTTTTGTCTGCTCTCTTTGGGTGCCGGACACTGGGAGCTTCGAGGGTCAATGGGATTATCTTCCGGTCTCACCGGACTCGGAGGGGCCCTCCGCGACGATACTTCAGGGTCGCCCGCTTCCAGAGCGGAGGAGTCCGGAGGAGGCGTTTCGCTCTCCATCATCTCTGGAATAAGATCCCCCGAAGACGAGCTCATTTGAGAGGGGCTAAGGCCCGAACTGCAAAAATATATGCGGTGGTTATTATCTCAGAAGAAAAAGATGGCATATCTGTACTATTAAAGTATTTCGGGTCACTTATGACTCGCGGGAGAATTGATCCCCCCGTGGACTTTGTGCGGCAACAGCGCCCCCCAAGGTAGGACCCTCTGTGGGAGACTTCTTCTCCCGTTTGGAAGCTTCGGCTTCCTAATCCCCGGGCGCAGCCCTTTTCCTCTTCTGGTCGTCTTCCTTTATGAAGACGCTCGCTCCCTCGGCTAGAATGGGCAACATTGGTGGCTCGCGTCTGCCCGCATTATCCTCCACAATATCTTCCTTCAAGGGCTCCGGGCAAGGTGCGGTCTGGAGCATCTTTTCCAATACTGGATTTTCCAAACCCTCAGGGAGGGGGGCGGAACACCGAATCAACTTCGCCTTTGTTAGCCAGTCCTGGTCAAAAAGCAAACTCTCAGAAATAACTTCGTAACAAAGGAGAGATAGTATGTTCGGCCGGAAGATACCTTACCTATTCGGCGGCGCGGTTACTACTCAGGCCCACGTCCTCGGTGATTTCCGGACACTCCACCTGAGGTCCAAAGAATGACTTGTACATCTCCTCGTGCGTCAGGCCGAGAAAGTTTTGAATGGCACGCGGTCCCTCGGGATTGAACTCCCACAGGCGAAGAGGCCGGCGTTTGCAAGGCTGGACTTGACGAACCAGCATAACCTGTATTACCGCAACCAAACTGAAATCTCCATTGAAGAGATCCCGAATGCGGCTTTGCAGTACAGGCACGTCCTTGGCTGGACCCCAGCTCAGACCTCTGCTGATCCATGACATCAGCTATGGTGGAGGGCCCGAGCGGAAAACAGGGGGCCGCCCACTTGGCACTTCTAGGAGCCGTGATGTAGAACCACTCCTGTTGCCACAATTCAGACACCTCTGGGATGGAACCTTTGGGCCACGGAGCTCCTGTCATCTTGTGTATTGAGGCACCTCCACACGCTGCACGTTGCCCCTCGATCATCTTCGGCTTCACTTCAAAGGTCTTGAGCCATAGGCCAAAGTGAGGGGTAACCCGGAGGAAGGCCTCGCACACGACAATAAATGTCGTGATATGAAGAAAGGAGTCCGGAGCTAGATCATGGAAGTCTAGCCCATAGTAAAACATCAAACCCCTGACGAAAGGATCCAGAGCAAGGCCTAGACCTCGGAGGAAGTGGGAGACGAACACGACGTTCTCGTTGGGTTCGGGGGTGGGGACGTCCTGCCCTCGGGGAGGCAGCCGATGCAAAATCTCGGCGGTCAGATATCTGGCCTCCCTCAACTTTTTGATGTCTTCTTCCGTGAGGGAGGAAGGCACCCATCGGCCTTTAAGGCTAGATCCAGACTCGGAGCACCTGACCTGAACTTTGGGCGCTTGAGCTTGAGGTGGGGGAAGGATTCGATTGAGCACGGGAGGGAAAAATAAAAGCCTTGTCCCTTTATAAAGAGGGTGAATATCAAGCGTCCTCTCCGTGTCCGTTTGGACTTGCCTATAATCTAGGAGTCCTAGAAGCGGTTGGGTTACCCACGCCCGTATTGATGAGAATCCCGGAATAAGGGGACACGATCTCTGCTTTAACATGACGTGCCAAGGAAACCGCCTCGCATGACGCGCTGAGGTGGGATAATGAAACGACTCGTATAAAGGCTTGGCCGTGGTGTGTCACACTATGGAATACGTCAGCAGATTAGATTTGTGTAAATATTATTCTCTCTATGGCAATATGTGGAAACTTATTTTGCAGAGACGGACACTATCTTTGTGTTCAAAATCTTCTATGAAGTACTTGGAGGAGGAACCTGCCTTGCAATGCCGAAGACAATCTGCGCGCCGGACTTGTCGTCATTGAAGCCTGGTTCAGGGGCTACTGAGGGAGTCCTGGATTAGGGGGTGTCCGGATGGCCGGAATATACCTTCAGCCGGACTCCTGGACTATGAAGATACAAGATTGAAGACTTCATCCCGTGTCCGGAAGGGACTTTCCTTGGCGTGGAAGGCAAGCTTGGCGATACGGATATGCAGATCTCCTACCATTGTAACCGACTTTGTGTAACCCTAACCCTCTCCGGTGTCTATATAAACCGGAGGGTTTTAGTCCGTAGCACAACATACAAAACAACAATCATACCATAGGCTAGCTTCTAGGGTTTAGCCTCTCCGATCTCGTGGAAGATCTAATCTTGTACTACCCATATCATCAATATTAATCAAGAAGGACGTAGGGTTTTACCTCCATCGAGAGGGCCCGAACCTGGGTAAAACTTCGTGTCCCTTGCCTCCTGTTACCATCCGGCCTAGACGCACAATTCGGGACCCCCTACCCGAGATCCGCCGGTTTTGACACCGACAGCGGCCATTGACCCTCTCTCGTCTCTTCGACGTGTCCCCGAGCCATGACGCCTCGGACGCACTGCAACGCCACTAGTGCCCTCTTCTTCCACCTCGGTCCGCCAAGATCTCCGGCGACTGTACGCCACCCCTGATGCCTCCCCGAGCTCGCCGAGGCCACCACTACACTCCCCGTGAGCTCCTTCTCCGTTCCCCTCTCTTTCATTGCCATTTTCTCCCTCTAACCGTGGGCTCCGTTGAGCTTGAGAGCTCGGCTCCGCCGGCCATGTCGCCGCCGTGGCCACAGGCGCGTAAGCTCGATTCCGAGCACGTCACCACACTCACCACGTTTCCAGGAGCCTAACGCACCACTCCCCGCGCCTCGCCGTGCCCTGTAGCTTCGGGTTTATCCTCGCCCGAACTTCGGCGACCGCCAAGGTCGTCGCCGGCGTCGTTTCCGGCCTCCCCGAGCTCCACTTCCACCACCAAACGCCGCGGCTTGCCCCCAGCTACGCGTAGGACCAAACCGCAGTCGATTTGGTCGACTGTGGGCAAAACCCGAGCCCCTCCGCCGCGTCTGTCGTCGCCGGCGTCCAGCCGCCGGCGAGTTGACCACGTTTTGACCCGTGGACTGACGTGTGGGCCCAGGTTGACTTCCCCCCTAAGCCTATGATAGGTGGGGCCGGCCTGTTAATTAGTTTAGGATTAATGCTAACTAATTATATTAGTTTAGGTCACTAACATGTGGGCCCAGGCCCCACTGACAGTTAGTTAGTGTTAACTTAATCCTGTTAGTTAGCTGAGACACTGACAGACAGGGCCCACCAGTCAGGTTTGACTGGCCCTGGCACCTTTGACTAGCTGATGTCACAGTGACGCAGTGCTGACGCAATTATTCTTTCTCTGGATTTATTTTTATATAGGAATTCCAGAAAGCAGCCAAAACTTCTAAAAATCATAGAAAATCAACCATAGCTCCAAATCAAACAAATTATATATGAAAGATGATCAGAAAAATTCAGTCTATCCATCTGTAATGGTTTCATGCATGACAAACCACTTTAACCTTGCTGTTTAGGTGAAACCAGCTAATACACTTTTTATGCATAAGAACTTTAACCTTCATTTGAATCTTTGATTCAAATGGACCCATTTCAACTTGTTTCACATTGCATTAGGCAGGACACATCATTTTGCCATGTCATAGCATGCATCATATTGTTGCATATTGTCATGTGTTGATTATGTGTTGTGTGTCCTTCGTGGTAGGTTCTGCCTCCGAGGATATCTCCGAGTATCCAACTGAAGGGCAGTACCCTACTACCACTCCATCAGGCAAGCAGCCCCATTGATCATACCGATACAATCCCATGTTCTTGCCTCTGCTCTCATTTACTGCATTAAGACAACAACGTTTCAAACTGCTGTGTGCTACGGTAGTTGAACCCTTATCCTCTGCATGACCTGTCATTGCCACAGTAATTAGATGAAACCCACTAGAATGTGTAGGAGTTGATTGAGCCATGTATGTGTTTCCTACCTTGCTATGCCTGCTATGCTTAGAGTTGTGTCAGGTCTGGTTCATCTGGGTGATGGCCTAGAGTGAAATGATTATGTCGGTATTGTGAGGGATGTGTTGAACATGATTTGGTAAAGGTATCGATGAGAGGCCATGTAGGAGTACATGGTGGGTTGTTTCATTGAGGCCGTCCATAAGAACTGAGATCTGTATGCGTGATTTAAGATTCAGCTACTACCACACATTGGGCCCTAAAATATGACCCCGCTCGACTTACTGACCCCTCTCGCCCTCTGTCCAGGAGTTGCAACTAATTTCTGGTGTTTGTAGGTTATGTGTTGGCGGCTGTGCGTAGCGCTGACCCTAGGGGTGGGCTATGATGCGGTAGATACACTGTGGTCGGGTATGCCGGGCGCCCGTTTGGCGTCTCGGGACCCTGTACACATCGTTTGGGGCCGTTGAGGACACCCCGACCAGATTTCCTTGCGGATGGAACCTGAATAGGCAATAAACCTGGACTAGAGACTTGTGCGGTTAGTCAGGTCATGGTCTACACCCACGTCGGTTTTCGCTTGAAGTCTGCAGAGCACATGTCGTGTGCAGACGCTAAGTGGTGGAAACATGTGTGATGAAGTACACGCCTGCAGGGTATAAAACTATTCGAATAGCCGCGTCCGCGGTAAAGGACTACTTGGTTGCCTATACAGTTCATAGACAAGTTAATGGATACTACTAAAAGACTCAAGATAAGTGTGAGTATCGAGGATGGCCCTCTCGTAGGATGATGAGGGAGGATCCCCGGTGGAGTAATGTGTTGGTGATTAGTGGACTCGTGTGCGATAACTATTTTACTAGTGGAGTCTCGTAGGATAGCTTAGCCAAGAGTCAAAGCTGGCTTGCTGCAATAACTCCACCACCTTCTTGAGAATGAGCATGTATAGTAGGTTCTGATGTAAGACTTGCTGAGTACCTTTGTACTCATGTTTGCTTAATTACTGTTTTCAAACGACAACACTGCCCCCTCCGATGGGTTTTATGTAGATCTCAACGTCGATGAGTGACTTGCCACCCAGGTGGTGATCCTGGCCATGGAGGGCCCTATGTAGATAGACAGGCTTTGAGAGGCCTTCTTTCTTTCTAGTGTTTGTACTCAGACTATTTGTTTCCGCAGGTGCTTGTATGCTTGTATGACTTGAGTGTCGGGTCATGTGACCCCTACCTGTATGAACATGTTATGTATGGCTCTTTGGAGCCTTTAAATAAAGTACTTGAGTTGTAGAGTTTTGTTGTGATGCCATGTTGTATTTGCACATATCGAGCATATTGTGTGTATGATTGAAATGCTTGGTATGTGTGGGATCCGACAATCTAGTTGTTTATCCTTCACAGCCTTTCTTATGGGGAAATGTAGTCTAGTGCTCCTCGAGCCATAGTAGTCCGCTACAGCGTGGTTCACCGGAGTCCTGCTACCCCAGCACTACTGCTCAGGACACTTGACTGGCCGGCATGTGTTTCACTTCGTTCCTATGTCTGTCCCTTCAGGGAAATGTCACGCGGTGACTTCCAGAGTCCTGCCTAGCCTGCTACAGCCCGGGTTCCCCGGAGTCCTGTTAGCCCAGTGCTACAGCCCGAATTCACACGCTGATGACCGACATGCTCAATGTGATTCACGTATGCCTGTCTCCATAGGTCTGTGCCGCTTTGGGTTCATGACTAGCCATGTCGGCCCGGGTTCTCTGTCATATGGATGCTAGCGACACTATCATATACGTGAGCCAAAAGGCGCAAACGGTCCCGGGCCATGGTAAGGCGACACCCGTGGGGATACCGTGCGTGAGGCCGCAATGTGATATGAGGTGTTACCGGCTAGATCGATGTGACTTGGAATCGGGGTCCTGACATTCTTTAATTCAAACACATGATCACACTTAAGTGGAAGAGGGTGTCCCAAAGTTTCGACATTTAAATTATGCTTAAGGATAGGAGCTTTCCTAAAGAATATTTCATCAATTTCATTTATTTCATTCATGTGCATATCATTTTCACGGTCTAGCAAATATTATTCGAAAGGATCAGTAGGAGGTACGACAATAGAAGCAGGACTAATGATATCATCTTTATTAGGAAAATATTTGTCATGAGTGATATGTCTCTGTCGTATCTATGATTTTTGATTGTTTCATGCCAATATTCTACAACTTCCATATACTTTTGGCAATATTTTATATTATTTTTTGGACTAACATATTGATCTAGTCCCTAGTGTCAGTTCCTGTTTTTTTCATGTTTTTTGTTTCGCAGAAAATCCATAACAAACGAAGTCCAAACTTGATAAAATTCTATAGAGATTTATTTTGGAATATATGTGATTTTTTGGAGGAAGAATCAACACAAACGGAGGCTCACAGCCTTCACAAGGCATCAGGGCGCCACCACCACCTTGGCCACACGGGGTTGCCTTGGCCACCTCATAAGTCATTCATTGTCCTTTGGCCACAAGGAATCTTATATTGAGAACAAAATCGTGTTAAAATTTCAGCCCGATCGAAGTTACGGATCTCCGGGAATATGAGAAACGGTTTTTGGCTAGAAAACTAAGACACAAAATAGAAGAGAAACAGAGAGAGAGAGATAGAGCCAATCTAGGAGGGACTCATTCACTTCGGGAGCCATGGAGGCCAAGGTACAGAGGAAAAAACCTTCCCCCATCTAGGGGGAGGCCAATTAAGAAGAAGAATGAGAGGGCGGGCTCTCTCCCCCCTCTCTCCCGGTGGCGCTGGAATACCGCCGGGGCAATCATCATGACGACGATCTACACCAAGAACTTTGCCACCATCAACACCAACTCTCTCCCCCTCTATGCAACGGTGTAACCTCTCCCTGCCCGCGATAATCTCTACTTAAACATGGTGCTTCATGCCACATATTATTATCCAATGATGTATTGCCATCCTATGATGTTTGACTAGATTTGTTTTGTCCTATGGGTTGATTAATGATCGTAATTAGTTTGAGTTGTATGTTTTATGTTGGCGCTATCCCGTGGTGCTTTCCATGCCGGGCACACATGGGGGATTCCCGCTGTAGGGTGCAATATGTTCATGATTCTCTTATAGTGGGTTGCGAGAGTGATAGAAGCTTAAACCCGAGTAAGGGGGTTGTTTCTATGGGAGAAAAGGGGACTTGTTACTTAATTCTATGGTTGGGATTACCTTAATGATCTCTACTAGTTGTGGATTCTTGCTAGAGGTCCAATCATATGTTCATATGATCCAGGTACGGGAAGTATGTTAGCACATGCCTCTCCCTCATATAAAATAGCAATAATGATTACCGATCTAGTTATCAAACGCTTAGGGATAAATCCTTCTCTTGTTTTACAAAAATCTTTCTCCTAAATAACTAAATTTTGTTGTCCTGCAAATTACTCCTAGTTTTATTCTCACAAAGTACTTCGAGTTTTATTTCCGCAAATTAGTTCCATACTTGTTCTAGGTAAAGCAAACATTAGTGTGGTAGAGTTGTATCGGTGGTCGATAGAACTCAAAGAGAACATAAATTCTACAATTAGCTCCTCGTTGGGTTCGACACTCTTATTTATCAAAAAAGCTACAGTTGTTCCCCTACACTTGTGGGTTATCAAGATCTTTTTCCGGCGCCGTTGCCGTGGAGCAATTGCGTGGGGTGAATATTCTTGTGTTTGCTTGTTTCCTTTATCACTATAGTTTTTATTTTCACCGCGGGCCATGTGGATGTGCAGGAGGAAATCCTCGATCCATACGGCAGGATCTGTTGTGCCGTCGTATGATTCGATATTTACGGGTTTGAAACCCTCTGGGATTTGGTGATCCATTACTTCGTCTGTGAAGCATAGGGGGTGTGCGGCGCCTCTATACTGGGCTATATCGTGACGCAGCTCAAATGAGTCTTGCCCGCTATGTGCGGCCCGGCCGGATTTACTTTTAGTGTATCCGGCGTGACGGTTATCGTCTCGCATAGTGGCGCGCCCTCATGATCCGTAGATTGATCTTGCGTGCTTTTCTTTGTCCTCCAATATGTCTCGCAGGTCTGGCGTATTTCCCCATGCCTTGACATTTTTATTTGGGTGGCGTCGGAGTGCAGGCTGAGCTTTTGGCTGAAATGCCTCTCTGTCGTGGCCACGAGGTGGCTGATCGGCCGCGTCATACGCTGGAGATGTAGGTTTTGGTGCTTACTCCTCCAGTCAGGGTAGCAACCTGCGCTTTGGGTAACTCTTGGAGGGACGTTCGAGTTTATATTCCTCGGCCACAAGCACTTCAGTCCATCTGTAGGCTAGCAAATCTTCATCAGCTTGAAGCTGCTGTTGCTTTTTCTTGAGGCTATTTGCCGTGGCTATAAGCCAACGCTTGAAGCGCTCTTGTTCGATGGGATCCTCAGGCACGACGAATTCGTCATCGTCGAGGCTTGCCTCGTCCTCGGAGGGAGGCATGTAATTATCATCCTCCACCTCTCCATCTGCCGCTCTCTTGGGAGGGCTGGCTTCTCCATCCTCTTGCCCTAAATCTTGCTGGAGGGGATTGTTGTCGTCTTTGGCATTGTCCGGAGTGCTATTATCTCCTGTTCCGGTGTCACCGCTTTTTCTTTGGCGAGACTTAGAGCGGCGCCGCTGACGTCGGTGCTTGGGTTGCTTCTTGGAGGGGTCATCCTCCGCTGTCCCATCGCCATTGCCTTCTTTGGGTGTGTCCACCATATATATGTCATATGATGAGGTGGCTGTCCAGTGCCCTGTGGGCAGTGGTTCTTGTTCGCCTCCTGCATCGTCGTCCATGCCGTCGATGTCTTCGGAGTCGAAGTCGAGCATGTCGGTTAAATCGTCGATAGTGGCTATTAAGTGGGTGGTGGGTGGGCGGCAAATTTCTTCGTCATCCGCATCCCAATCCTGCCGGACATAGTTCGGCCAGGACTCTCCTGACAAGGAGAGAGACCTTAATGAGTTCAGTATGTCGCCGAAGGGCGAGTGCTGAAAGATATCCGCGGAGGTAAACTCCATGATCGGCGCCCAGTCGGATTCGATAGGCACGGGCGCAGGCGGTTCGGAGTCCATGGCCGGAGAAGGATCCGGCAGCTTGCCATCACGGCTCTCGTGAAGGGAAAGGTCGATATTCGGCTCGATCGCCATTGAGGATACGGCCTCTGTGGCGGGGTCTATCCACCCGTCCATGGATGGCGCAACAGGTTCCGAATTGAGGGTCGAAGCGGTTGCCGGTGCGATCTCCTGAGCACTGTCTGGTGGTGCAGCTAAATCATACTCATCGTGACCGTGTGGCGCACAAGGCAGGGGCTCGAATCCCTCGAAGATCAAGTCTCCGCAGATATCAGCCGTGTAGTTTAAGCTTCCAAACCTGACCTGGTGGCCAGGGGCGTAACTCTCGATCTGCTCCAGATGGCCAAGCGAGTTGGCCCGCAGTGCGAAGCCGCCGAACACAAAGATCTGTCCGGGGAGAAAAGTCTTACCCTGAACTGCATGGCTATCGATGATTGAAGGAGCCATCAAGCCTAAAGATGACGACACAGAGGAACTCTCAATGAAAGCACCAATGTCGGTGTCAAAACCGGCGGATCAGGGGTAGGGTTTTACCTCCATCAAGAGGGCCCGAACCTGGGTAAAACATCGTGTCCCCTGCCTCCTGTTACCATCCGGCCTAGACGCACAGTTCGGGACCCCCTACCCAAGATCCTCCGGTTTTGACACCAACAGCGCCCCATGTAAATATTCAAGGAGACTCAAGCGCTCAAGCTTGGGAATGCCTCGGAAGGCATCCCATATTTCTTCCTTGATAATTATCGGTATGTCTCGGTTTTTGTTTTGTTCACATGATATGCGTAAATTCTTGGAGCGTCTTGTGCTTTTTATTTTTCTTTTAGTGATGCACCATGATGGTATGAGACAGTACTTTGTTGATTTATAGATTGCTCTTTGCACTTCACTTATATCTTTTGAGTATGGCTTTATAGAATTCTTCTTGTGCTTCACTTATATCATTTGAAGTTTGGATGGTCGTTTCTCTACAAAGGAAAACTGCTATTTGTAGAATGCTCTTTTGTTGCACTCATATTTATTAGAGCGTGGTCTTTTGTAGAAAAATTAAACTCTCATGCTTCACTTATATCTATTTACAGAGTCAATGGGAATTGGTCATTCACATGGTTAGTCATAACATCATACATAAAACTTGTAGACCACTGAATATGATATGTTTGATTCCCTGCAATAGTTTTGCGATATTAAGATAGTAATATGTGGGTGTACTAGTGGATAGTTGTGGTTTAGTAAAAACAATGATGTTAAGGTCTGTGATTCGCGAAGCATGCACGCATATCTCTAGTTTTGCGATGAAGTTGGAGCATAATTTATCCTTGATTTAAATCCTCTGTGCTGTTATAATCGGGTGCCCGCGATGGTTAAGTCCTACCAACCTCCTCCATAGGGGCATGCGAGTAGTACTTTGCTTCGAGGGCTAATAGGCTTTCACAATAAGTATCTGATTTCTTTACGAATAATGTGAGTCCATGGATTATACACACTCCTACCTTTCCCCAATTTTCTAGCCTCTTGGATATCGTGCATTGCCCTTTCTCACCTCGAGAGTTGGTGCAAACTTTGCTGGTGCATCCAAACCCGGTGATATCATACAGTCAATTACACATAAGCTTCCTTATATGTTGCTCAAAACAGTCACCATACCTACCTATTATGGCATTTCCATAGCTATTCCGAGATATATTGCCATGCAACTTTCACCATTCTGTTTTTATGACATACATATTCATTATCATATTGCTTTGCACACTACCGCAGGATGCTACTAACGTGACACTACGATCAGAGACCCTTCGACAAAACTGTGTGCGATGCAATAATCGCAAACGGTGGTGTAAAAAACCCGTCAAAAAAGGTGCAAAACATTTGCGATGGAGGATGAATCAAACACGGTTCAGATTTTAGCTGCATGTGCAATGCAGGGAATACAGTTCAGTTCAATTAACTATTTACGATAAGGAGGAACAAAATAAACGGGCAGCCAAATGAAGGTGTGTGTGATATATAGCATACGGTTCACTCGGATGAACTGTTTGTGATTAGGCAACACAAAAGAAACGGTCGGCCAAATCAAGGTGTGTGCGATATACGGCATGCGGTTCACTCGGATGAACTATTTGCGTTGAGACAAGAGAACAGAAATGGTTCAATATAACAAGATGTGTGTGATATACGACAAACATGTCTATAATCAGAAATGTGTGCGTATGTGATAATACACAGACGATTGCTTCTAATAGGTCGACGTATGTGATATGCTCTGTCTACACAACATCTATTGGCCATTGGGGGACGGGCGGTCATCCGGATACGCCATAAGGATGCGAAGAGGCATCCTATGTTAGCAATGACTAGCTGTTCCACCAGTAGCTCATGTAAGAGAACTCTCAAGTTAAGTGTGCTCAGGCTGGAGCAGCCATCAGATGGGTGACTGGATGGGAAGTTGTGTTGATGTTAAATTAACTGATAGGATGGGTCATATTTGTCAAATTAAATGACTGATACGACCCATCCCATGAGTTAATTTAACCTCGAGGTCCTTGTTTTTTTATTTTTATTTTTTAACACATGTTAAAGAAGGTCTACCGCATTACTTTTTGACAATATGCGGTACGTGGCATACAGTTGATCCATCCGACCTGTTTGTGATGGAATAAGCAATGTGTGTTGTGGGCCAACACTTGCTAGTATTCAACCGTTTGTGATTGATGTATTCATCACCGACGGGTTCCCTAGTGTGGTCCGTTTTCATCTGATCATCATCTACTTCTTGTGCTAGCTCGATGTTCCTTGCTAAGTTTCCATTAATTGATGGCGTTTTATGAACATGCCACCGTTTCTCACCGTTTCCTTACTTGTTTCCCGCCACCCAACGATATTGCACATAAACCTAGGCGGCTCGCGACACACGGAGGCGATAAGCGTAGCCTGTAGCACATCCACCTTTTCCAAGCATGCCAACCCACCAAAGTGCCGCCTCTGCCATCAACCACATCTACGAGGAAAACGAGCAGGCGCCACAGCCTGTCGGGGCCGAGCTGCTCCCCGGCAACGGGATGGACAATGCCGTGTTGCGCGTCATCGCCAGGGTTGAGTAGACCTTTGGTGCATGGCGCTTGAGCACCGTGGATAAGGATAGGCATGTCAGCGCCGACAGGCTGCAGCTCGCCGCACAACATGATCGATGGCGCACCGCAGAGCAAGCTACGTGTGTCCGCACCGATAGGCTATGGCTTGCCGCAGGCGAGACCGTTGGAGCGCCGTAGAGCGAGAGGCACGGCGCTCCGTGATGTCTACTACACAACCTTCTTCTTGTAGACGTTCTTGGTCCTCCAAGTGCAGAGGTTTGTAGGACAGTAGCTAATTTCCCTCAAGTGGATGACCTAAGGTTTATCAATCCATGGGAGGCGTAGGATGAAGATGGTCTCTCTCAAACAACCCTACAACCAAATAACAAAGATCCTCTTGTGTCCCCAACACACCCAATACAATGGTAAATTGTATAGGTGCACTAGTTCGGCGAAGAGATGGTGATACAAGTGCAATATGGATAGTAGAAATACATTTTTGTAATCTGAAAATATAAAAACAACAAGGTAACTAATGATAAAAGTGAGCACAAATGGCATTGCAATGCGTTGAAATAAGGCTAGGGTTCATACTTTCACTAGTGCAAGTTCTCTCAACAATAATAACATAATTGGATCATATAGCTATCGCTCAACATGCAACAAAGAGTCACTCCAAAGTCACTAATAGCAGAGAACGAACGAAGAGATTATGGTAGGGTACGAAACCACCTCAAAGTTATTCTTTCTGATCAATCTATCATAGAGTTCGTACTAGAATAACACCTTAAGACACAAAACAACCAAAACCCTAATGTCACCTAGATACTCCAATGTCACCTCAAGTATCCGTGGGTATGATTATACGATATGCATCACACAATCTCAGATTCATCTATTCAACCAACACAGAGAACTTCAAAGAATGCCCCAAAGTTTCTACCGGAGAGTCAAGATGAAAGCGTGTGCCAACCCCTATGCATAAGTTCACGAGGTTAAGGAAATCGCAAGTTGATCACCAAAACATACATCAAGTGGATCACGTGCTATCCCATTGTCACCACAGATAAGCACATGCAAGACATACATCAAGTGTTCTCAAATCCTTAAAGACTCAATCCGATAAGATAACTTCAAAGGGAAAACTCAATTCATCACAAGAGAGTAGAGGGGGAGAAACATCATAAGATCCAAATATAATAGCAAAGCTCGCGATAAGAATACGAGAGAGAGAGATAGATAGAGAGAGAGAGAGAGATCAAACACATAGCTACTGGTACATACCCACAGCCTCGAGGGAGAACTACTCCCTCCTCATCATGGAGAGCGCCGGGATGATGAAGATGGCCACCGGAGAGGGATTCCCCCCTCCGGCAGGGTGCCAGAACCTGGTCTAGATTGGTTTTTCGTGACTACAGAGGCTTCTGGCGGCGCAACTCCCGATCTAGGTTTCTTTCTGGAAGTTTTGGGTTATATAAGAGGTGTTGGAGTCGGGAACAAGGCAGGGGGGCCTCCGGGCTGTCCACGAGGCTGGGGGCGCGCCCGAGGGGGTGGGCGCGCCCACCACCCTTGCGGGCAGCCCGAGACTCTTCTGGCCCAATTCTTTTACTTCTTGACCTTCTTCTGGTCCAAAAATAAGTTTCATGAAGTTTCAGGTCAATTGGACTCCATTTGGTTTTCCTTTTCTGCAATACTCAAAGACAACGAAAAAACAGAAACTGGCACTGGGCTCTAGGTTAATAGGTTAGTCCCAAATCATATAAAATAGCATATAAATGCATATAAAACATCCAAGTTTGACCATATAATAGCAGGGAACAATCAAAAATTATTGATACGTTGGAGACGTATCAAGCATCCCCAAGCTTAATTCCTGCTCGTCCTCGAGTAGGTAAATGATAAAAACAGAATTTTTGATGTGGAATGCTTTCTAGCATGTCCTTCAATGAATTTTTCTCTATTGTGGCATGAATGTTCAAATCCGAAAGATTCAAGATAAAATTTTATTGTTCACATAAAAATAGTAATACTCCAAGTATGCTAATTAAGCTATTATGTCTTATCAAAATAACATAGCCAAAGAAAACTTATCCCTACAAAATCATATAGTCTGGCCATGCTTCATTTTGTCACACAAAATGCTCCCACCATGCACAACTCCGATGACAATCCAAGCAATTGTTTCATACTTAGCCTTTTCAAACTCTTTCAACTTTTACGGAATATATGAGCGCGAGCCATGGACATAGCGCTATGGGTGGAATAGAATATGATGATTGAGGTTGTGTGAGAAGACAAAAAGGGAGAAAGTCTCACATTGACGCGGCTAATAAATGGGCTATGGAGATGCCCACCGATTGATGCCAATGCAAGGAGTAGGGATTTCCATGCAACAGATGCACTAGAGCTATAAATATATGAAAGATCATCAAAGAAACTAAGTGGGTGTGCATCCAACTTGCTTGCTCACGAAGACCTAGGGCATTTAAGGAAGCCCATCATTGGAATATATAAGCCAAGTTCTATAATGAAAAATTCCCACTAGTATATGAAAGTGACAAAATAAGAGACTCTCTATCATGAAGATAACGGTGCTACTTTGAAGCACAAGTGTGGAAAAAGGATAGTAACATTGTCCCTTCTCTCTTTTTCTCTCTTCTGTTTTTTTGTTTGGGTCTTTTTTTTCGTTCGGAGTCTCATCTCGACTTGTGGGGGAATCAGAGTCTCCATCATCCTTTCCTCACATGGTATAATTTTCTAATGATGATCGTCACACTTTTATTTTCTTTCAACTCAAGAATTACAACTTGATACTTAGAACAAAATATGTCTCTATGTGAATGCCTCCGACTGTGTACCGGGATTGCGATGAATCAAGAGTGACATGTATGAAAAATTATGCATGGTGGCTTTTCCACAAATACGATGTCAACTACATGATTATGCAAAGCAATATGACAATGATGACGCGTGTCATAATAAATGGAACGGTGGAAAGTTGCATGGCAATATATCTCGGAATGGCTATGGAACTGCCATAATAGGTAGGTATGGTGGCTGTTTTGAGGAAGATATAAGGAGGCTTATGTGTGATAGAGCATATCATATCATGGGGTTTGGATGCACTGGCGAAGTTTGCACCAACTCTCAGGTGAGAAAGGGCAATGCATGATACCAAAGAGGCTAGCAATGATGGAAGGGTGAGAGTGCGTATAATCCATGGACTCAACATTAGTCATAAAGAACTCACATACTTATTGCAAAAATCTACAATTCATCAAAGACAAGCACTACACACATGCTCCTAGGGGGATAGATTGGTAGGATAAGACCATCGCTCGTCCCCGACCGCCACTCATAAGGAAAGCACTCAAAGAACATCGCATGCTTCAAATTTGTCACACAACGTTTACCATACGTGCATGCTACAGGACTTGCCAACTTCAACCCAAGTATTCATCAATTTCACAATTACTCAACTAGCACACCTATAATATTCCCACCTTTATATCTCAAAACAACTATCAAGCATCCAACTTCTCTTTGCATTTAAAATTTATAACCAAAGTAAATTACCATGCTTTTCTAAAGGACTCTCAAAATGATATAAGTGAAGAATGAGAGATCAATTATTTCTATAAAATAGAACCACCGCCATGCTCTAAAAGATATAAGTGAAGCACTAGAGCAAATGATAAACTAGTCCGAAAGATATAAGTGAAGGTCAATGAGTAGTCGAATAATTATGCAACTATGTGAAGAATCTCTAATATTTAAGAATTTCAGATCTTGGGATATTACTCAAACAGCAAGCAAAACTAAATAAAATAAAATGACTCTCCAAGAAAAACAAATATCATGTGGAAATATAGCTCCAACTAAAGTTACCTACGAACAAAGACGAAAGAGGGGATGCCTTCCGGGGCATCCCCAAGCTTAGGCTCTTGGTTGTCCTTGAATATTGCCTTGGGGTGCCTTGGGCATCCCCAAGCTTAGGCTCTTGGGTGTCCTTGAATATTTCCTTGGGGTGACTTGGGAATCCCCAAGCTTAGGCTCTTGCCACTCCTTATTCCATAGTCCATCAAATCTTACCCAAAACTTGAAAACTTCACAACACAAAACTTAACAGAAAACTCGTAAGCTCCGTTAGTATAAGAAAATAAATCACCACTTTGGTACTGTTGTGAACTCATTCTAAATTCATATTGGTGTAATATCTACTGTATTCCAACTTATCTATGGTTCATACCCTCCGATACTACTCATAGATTCATTAAAATAAGCAAACAACACATAGAAAACAGAATCTGTCAAAAACAGAACAGTCTGTAGTAATCTGTATCAAACGTATACTTCTTGAACCCAAAAATTTATGAAATAAATTGGTGGACTTGAGGAATTTATCTATTAATCATCTGCAAAAATAATAAACTAAATATCACTCTCCAGTAAAAACTGGCAGCAAATCTCGTGAGCGGTAAACTATCTATTTTTTACAGCAAGATCACAAAGACTTTCCCCCAGGTCTTGCCAAAGGTTCTACTTGGCACAAACACTAATTACAAGATAAAACCACATCTAAAAAGAGGCTAGATGAATTATTTAATACTAAACAGGAGAAAAAAAGCAAAGAACAAGAATAAAATTGGGTTGCCTCCCAACAAACGCTATCGTCTAACGCTCCTAGCTAGGCATGATGATTTCAATGATGCTCACATAAAGGATAAGAATTGAAACATAAAGAGAGCATCATAAAGAATATGACTAGCACATTTAAGTATAACCCACTTCCTAGGCATAGGGATTTAGTGAGCAAACAATTTATGGGAACAAGAATCAACTTGCATAGGAAGGTAAAACAAGCAAATCTTCAAGATTTTCAACACATAGAGAGGAAACTTGATATTATTGCAACTCCTACAAGCATATATTCCTCCCTAATAATAATCTTCAGTAGCATCATGAATAAATTCAACAATATAACCATCACATAAAGAATTCTTTTCATGATCTACAAGTATGCAAAGCTGACACTCTTCCAAAAAAGTGTGATTAACATTAACTAAAGTCATGACCTCTCCAAACCCACTTTCATAATTATCACAATAAGATACAACACCCTCCAAAATAGTGGGATCATTACTTCCTAAAGTTGACACTCTTCCAAACCCACTTTCATCAATATAATCATCATAAATAGGAGGCATTCTATCATCAAAATAAATTTTCTCATCAAAACTTGGGGGACAAAAAAATATCATCTTCATCAAACATAGCATCCCCAAGCTTGTGGCTTTGTATATCATTAGCATCACGGATATTGAAAGAATTCATACTAACAACATTACAATCATGCTCATCATCCAAAGATTTAATGCCAAACATTTTAATACGTTCTTCTTCTAGCATTTTGGCACAATTATCGGAATCCTTATTTTCATGAAAGATATTGAAAAGATGAAGCATATGAGGTATCCTCAATTCCATTTTTTATAATTTTCTTTTATAAACTAAACTAGTGATAAAACAAGAAACTAAAAGATTCGATTGCAAGATCTAAAGATATACCTTCAAGCGCTAACCTCCCCGGCAACGGCGCCAGAAAAAAGCTTGATGTCCACTACACAACCTTCTTCTTGTAGACGTTCTTGGCCCTCCAAGTGCAGAGGTTTGTAGGACAGTAGCAAATTTCCCTCAAGTGGATGACCTAAGGTTTATCAATCCATGGGAGGCGTAGGATGAAGATGGTCTCTCTCAAACAACCCTACAACCAAATAACAAAGATCCTCTTGTGTCCCCAACACACCCAATACAATGGTAAATTGTATAGGTGCACTAGTTCGGCGAAGAGATGGTGATACAAGTGCAATATGGATAGTAGAAATACATTTTTGTAATCTGAAAATATAAAAACAAAAAGGTAACTAATGATAAAAGTGAGCACAAATGGCATTGCAATGCGTTGAAATAAGGCTAGGGTTCATACTTTCACTAGTGCAAGTTCTCTCAACAATAATTAAATAATTGGATCATATAGCTATCGCTCAACATGCAACAAAGAGTCACTCCAAAGTCACTAATAGCAGAGAACGAACGAAGAGATTATGGTAGGGTACGAAACCACCTCAAAGTTATTCTTTCTGATCAATCTATCATAGAGTTCATACTAGAATAACACCTTAAGACACAAATCAACCAAACCCCTATTGTCACCTAGATACTCCAATGTCACCTCAAGTATCCGTGGGTATGATTATACGATATGCATCACACAATCTCAGATTCATCTATTCAACCAACACAAAGAACTTCAAAGAGTGCCCCAAAGTTTCTACAGGAGAGTCAAGACAAAAATGTGTGCCAACCCCTATGCATAAGTTCACGAGGTCACAAAACTCGCAAGTTGATCACCAAAACATACATCAAGTGGATCACGTGCTATCGCATTGTCACCACAGATAAGCACATACAAGACAGACATCAAGTGTTCTCAAATCCTTAAAGACTCAATCCGATAAGATAACTTCAAAGGGAAAACTCAATTCATCACAAGAGAGTAGATAGAGGTGGAGAAACATCATAAGATCCAAATATAATAGCAAAGCTCGCGATACATCAAGATCGTGCCGACTCAAGAACACAAGAGGTAGAGAGAGAGAGATCAAACACATAGCTACTGGTACATACCCTCAGCCCTGAGCTAAGAGCTACCATAGGCAAGGGCTGCTGGTCATGGTCTGATGGCCGCGTTTTATTTTGTTGAGTCATTTCAACGTGGATAGCTATATATTGACAGCAATCATAGTATTGCTTTGTTTATTCCTCCGTTTCAATGTTTGTACTCTGTTTTCCGTTCTTATATGTTCTGGTTCAATGTGTGTATATACGCTTTCCATTCTGTATACGTGGATGATAACAGCTAGATTCAAATTAGCATACAAAAATAGATAGAAAATGGAATTCATAATATATATATGTGATGATAATATTGTTCATTAGTTCATCACATAATATATATATATAATATCATCACATATACGTGATGATACTTAACTACTAGGTAAAATGCATAAAATTGAAAACGAATGATACTAAAACTCATAATCCCTCCTGGGGCCAGTATTCCGGCAACCCCTCGCCAGAAGCTCCCTGGTGCGCGGCGTCTTCCCAGTGCGGAGGCAGTACTCCGCCTCCTCCGCCTCGCAACGCTTGATGTACCAATCTGTCTCTTGCTGGCGGACGCACGCGAACGATCTTGCCATTTTGTTGGGCGCCCACCGGAGCTCCTCATCGGTGGCACGCTGGAGCTTATCGGCCCACCTCCATGCAGCGACGAGGCACCCAGTGCCTATGACCTTCCTCGCGAAGTACCCGTCTTCGTACACCTCCTCGGCATGACGACATGCCCGCCCCAAAGCTCTGCCGCCTCCTTTTTCTAGGCGGCATCACAGGCTTCATAGGCCGCCTGGTACCTGGCTTTCTCTTGTGCCATCTCCTTCTTGAACGCCACTTGCCTGGCTTTCTCAGCCGGCGGCAGCGACTTCCACAGACAAAGATTGTACTGGCCCCAAAACCAATCCAAAGTTGGGGGGGTTTGGCGCAACCTCGTCCAGCGGCGCGTAGGGGTCCTTGTAGCTGCTATTCGACTGAGCGTCCTCGGGGGGGGGGGACTCCTCATCGGCGCGTGGGCAGACCGGCGGTGCCATGGCAGAGATTTGAGAGAGAGAGAGTGAGGGCAAGCGAGGGGAGGATGTAGATGAGAATGCAGGCGGGACGACGTGAGCAAGGTAGTATTTATTGGCGGCCGGAATCTAGATCGACGGGAATAGTACACATGCCGGTCGCTGAAATTTACGAATAGTGTAGTTTGAATTACACACGATTCCCGCATCAAAATCCGTGTGTCAACATAATAGCCAAAATCCGTGTGTGAACATAATAGCTGACGGTTTCCGGTATAGAACCATGTGTGATTAATGATCCCCACACTCACCTACCAAATTTCGAGCCACGAGATAGAGTGCCAATCGTGTGGGGGCCGGTTGTCTTGCCAGATCTTTACATTTTCTTGATATTTACATCGTCTGATGATTTTTTAACTCGCACACAAGTACACAAAAATTTGATTTTTCAAACCATCACTACTAGGAAAATGCTTATACATAGAATTTTAGCAGTAGCGCCTGTTTGGGCACCCACGCTACTGGTATTTACCAGTAGCGCCGGCCAAAACGGGCGCTACTGCTACTGCGTAGCAGCAGCGCTAGTTGGCGCGGGCCGCGCTGCTATTTAGCGGGCCGCCGGGGCCAAAGGGCAGGCCACTTAGCTGTAGCGTGTGATTTGCGCCTACGCTATAGCTAGTGGGCTTAGCAGTAGCGCTTACCCATTGCCCGCGCTGCTGTTAAGCCCACTACCTCCCCCCCCCGCGTGCCCCTTGGCCCGGCCTCATCACTCTCACTCACACTTCATACTCCTCCCTCAATCCCCCGCATGCCGCAGTCGACCCCCGCACGCTGCCGTCCCCCGCGCCGGCCCTCCTCCCTGCGTCGGTCGCCCTTGCCCGCGCCGGCCCTCCTCCCCGCCGGACGCCTAACTCCCCCGCGTCGGCCTCCTCCTCTGCTCGCCGCCCCGGCCCTCGCGCCGGCTCTCCTCCCGCGCCGGCCCTCCTCCACCGAGAGGTACTCCTCCCTCCTTCCTCCTCCTCCCCCTCCCTAGTTATAGTTATTAGAGTAGTTATTTTGAATTCTATGTAGTTGAAAAAATGTAGGCTATTAGAATAATGTTGGTTATAATCGAACCTTAGCTAGGACAGATTAGGTATGAACCCTAGTTAATTCGTATGAACCCTAGGTTTTTAAATTTAGCTAGGTTTTAAAGTTAGGACAGAAATTTAGCTAGGTTTTTAATTAGGTGTAGTTAATATAATTTAGGTGTTTTAAGTGTATTTAAAAGAGTTTTAGGTGTTTGAGTTGTTTTAGGTGTAGTTAACAGAATTTTAGGTGTTTTAGTTGTTTTAGGTGTAGATCACAGAATTCTAGGTATTTTTTAGTTAAAGCAATTGTTGTTATTTTTTTAGTTAAAGCAATTTTTCCTGTTATATGCAAATTTGCAGTGGACATGTCATATTTTGAAGATGTCACATTTTGGACATGTCATATTTTTCCGAGTGGCCTAGTTTTTGCCAGAAATGTCGATTCGTGTCGGTGTACTAGAGTAGGGGTACCCTAGTATCCCGAACTTGTGCACGGGCAGTCACAGCATCCCGCGGCAAGGCTTGCCGGGTGACCGCCAAGATCCTCCGTGGTTCCTTTGGAGCCATTCAAGAACAAAGTACTCAAACCAAGGCCCTGGCAAGAGGAGCTGGCCGGGAAGGAAACAAAACCCCGGCAAGAGGAGCTTGCCGGGAAGGCCAACCAAGGCATACCAAGAACACTTGCCGCGACGCGCCACGCGTCCCGGCAAGGCCCGGTGAGCGACAAGCTCCCGAACACTACAAGACGACGACCGCGGCAAGGAGCTTGCCGCGGGAAACCCCCACTTCGTGCCCGCGCTCCAGCACACCCGCCAACGTGTCGCTCTAGGACCCTCCCAAGCACACGTGGCAGGAGGCCGTGCAGCTAGGGGTGCGAGGTGGCAAGCAGGCGCTGACAAGATAACCATCGTGGCAAACGGTGGCGTCCCTAGCGGTCCCTTTCGGTACTGTTTAGGCGACACAGACGGGCATTTACTGCCCTTGTCCCCTGCCGTCAGGGTTAGGTATGATACACTGTAGCAGGTAGCTGTACCTACCGCAGCACCTTTCCATTTTTACCCTTTACCTCCGTTGCCACCTGTGGGTGACCCCTTGAGCATATAAAACGAGGCCCGTGTGCAACGTAAGGGGGGGGGGTTAGCCAGTTCGAACACTCACGCTCGGTCCTGCCAGCCGTTGGTGTATACTGTAGCACTCCGCGCTCCCGAGCTAGAAATCAATACAAAACCACAAAGCAGGAGTAGGGTTTTACGCATCCGTGCGGCCCGAACCTGGGTAAATCGCCCGCATGCTTTGCCTTGATCTGCTCTTTGCGCGACCTCCGCCCCCGCCGAACCGAAAAGGACCCGGTCCGCCGGTCCCGTAGGTGCCCTTGGATCAGCACCCCGACATCTTTGGCGCGCCAGGTAGGGGGCGTCGAAGTTGCGTGAACCAGATCCGGCGTTCTCGCGAGCTAGATCTTCATCATCTTCATCAACATGCCGCCGAAGAAGAAAGTTTCGGAGGCAGCTGCTCCGTCTGCGCCGAGCCAGCCACCGCCGGAGCAAACGGTTGGTGGGGTAGGCGCCAGCGGAAGGACACGCGTCGACGAAGGAACTCACGGTGCTGCCAGGTCCCAGGACAAGGCTGCGCTGCCCATCGGCGGCGTAGCCGGCTCCCACAACGACCGGACGCACTCCAAGACCTCGGCGTCCGTGCATGCACCGCGCCCATCTCAGGAGGCGCGGGACCGGCAGCGTCATGGTACTCACGGTGCCATGCGTTCGCTAGATCAAGATCGAGCTCGTGGATCTCGGAGCGCTCAGGACCACCGTGCACGTCAACCTGCTGGCGCGAGCGAGACACGGTCGCCTGGACGAGATACTGCTCCTTCTAACGTAGTTAGAAGTCCGAGCATATCCCGCTCCTCGCACCGTTCGCCACCGCCACCCGCCACCGCAGCAGAAGCTCTGGCGCGAGCTCAGCTGCTCCTAGACTACCCTCCAGCGGCGGACAAGATCGACAACTGGAGGGCCACTATCCAGAGTCTCATCGGCTTCGCCAACGGCGACACTCCACGGCAGCCGAGCACGTCTCAGCCGCGGCAAGCCAGCCAGGCACGAGCCGGAGGCGACAAGACTGGTGGGGGTGCAACTACTGTGCACTCCCCACCCCGAAGGCCAAGATCGCCGACTCGCCGAGTCCACCTCGACAGCGACTCCACCGCGTCGTCAGATCCGCGAGCTCGTCGCGATCAGCGCCAAGTTCTTCAAGAACGACAACAAGAAGACGCTCGTACTCGCATCGAGCGCCGGAGAGAAGCACGGCGTCGATCAGACCAGCGCGCTGGGCACTCTGTTGACATGCATGCGCCAGGGGAACTAGGCGACTTGCCGTACGCGGTAGGTTGCCCTGCGTTCACTCGTGAGCTGCGGCAAGTCCAGTGGCCCAGTACGAAGAATTTCAAACCAGATGTACCAGAGAAGTACGACGGCAAGTCGCATCCGTCGGAGTTCCTCAGCATCTACACCATCGCGGTGCAGGCTGCTGGGGGGCGAGACGATAAGATCCTTGCCAACTACTTCCCGTTGGTGCTCAAGCCCAACGTCAGGTCCTGGCTCATGCACTTGCCGGACAACTCCATATCCTCCTGGGCTGATCTATGCCATCAGTTTGTCGGCGCCTTCACAGGCGGCCACAAACCTCATGGCCAAGAGAGTGATCTTCATCTGCTCGTCCAGAAGGAAGGAGAGCCCCTGCGCAAGTATATCCAGAGGTTCAGCCGTGTACAGCACAACATCCCAAATATCCACCCTGCCGCGGTAATCAGCGCGTTCCATCAGAACGTGCGTAACCGCAGGATGCGGGAGGAGATGGCGATGTGCAAGATTCGGGACGTCAGCGAGCTATATGCCCTGGCCGACAAGTGCGCACGCGCTGAGGAAGGGAGGAAATTCCCCGGAGAAAGCACTGGAGCAGGGGGATCTGACAGCGAGGATGCCGCCCCGGCAAAGAAAAACCGGCGGCGCAACAACAAGAAGAAGCAGAACAAAGAGGTACTGGTCGTTGAGCAGTCCGGCAGCGACGGCGGCACCAAGCGAGCCAAGGTCAGTAGCTCCGGCAAGGAGGTTGCCGCATGCACCAACTGCCAGGCTGTGGCGGCCGCCGACAAGCAGGACGGCTCCGACAACCAATACTGCAAGATTCACCGCACCAAGGGCCATGACCTCCAGAGCTGCAAGAAAGTCGAGCAGCTTGTCCAGCAGCAAAAAGCTGAGTACGAGCGGCGCGACAAGGAGAGGGCCCAAGGGGGGTGCTGGAGAATCCGGCAAGAAGCGCGCCGGACGGGGAGGACGCCTCGGCAAGGCCAAGCAGCGGCAAGGAGACAGGCCTCCCCGCGGCCGCGAAAACGATGAAGATGATGACGACGAAGACATGGATGATGTTGAGACCAGTGAACAGGAGTTTCAGAAAGCCAACTTCACACTTCACACCGCCAACTCAAGCAGTGGGCGCGGGAAGTCAATGCAGCGGAACCACCTGTCGAATCGCGCAAGCTTCTGAAATGGTCCAGCACGCCTATCATCTTTGACATTGAGGACCACCCTGATCGCACAACTGCGGTCGGGTGCCTGCCGATGTTGGTTTCACCAACTATCCGCAACCTCAAGGTCACTAAGATGTTAGTTGACGGCGGGGCCGGCTTGAACCTGATCTCCTCCGCTGTACTCTAGAAACTCCAAATCCCTGACAGCGAGCTCGAAGAGACCGGCACATTCCAAGGAATCAACCCGGGAAGGAGCAAGCCGAAGGGGAAGGTCACGCTGCTGGTAACATTTGGCAGCGAGCTAAACTTCAGGACTGAGAGGGTCACTTTTGACGTTGCCGATTTTCCATTGCCTACAATGGGATACTTGGCCGTCCAACACTCGCCAAGTTCATGGCAGCCTCTCACTACGCATATAACATGCTGAAGATGCCAGGCCCGATAAGCGTCATTTCTGTCCCCGGCGACAAGAAGGATGCTCTTATCTGTGCCGACAAGATCTACCGGGAAGCAGCAGCCACGGCAGATCGCAGTCCACTTGCCGCTGAAGCTCCCGGGGGGAAGAAGACCAAGTCCGGCAAGAGTTCTGATGCCCACTTCGGCAAGCGCACCTCTTCGGAGTGCTGCGCTGCCGTCGAGGACGCACCATCGAGCTCCACCGGCAAGTGCAAGAAGACGATGGCAGCTCCGCTAGAGACGAAGAAGGTATCCGCCAAGGAGGACGGCACTGGTGGTACCTTCACCATCAGTGCCACGCTCGACCCTAAATAGGAAAGCGCGCTCGTTGCTTTCCTGCGAGCGAATGTCGACGTGTTTGCATGGCAGCCGTCTAACATCCCCGGTGTTCCCAGGAAAGTGATTGAGCACCACCTTGCCATTTGTCCTCATGTGCGGCCCATCAAGCAGAAAGTCAGGAAGCAGGCAGTGGAGCGCCAAGAATTCATTGAAGAAGAGATCAAGAAACTGGAAGCAGCAGGCCTTGTCAGAGGAGTGCTCCATCCCACGTGGTTGGCCAATCCTGTAGTCGTGCGCAAGGAAAGCGGGAAATGGAGGCTTTGTATCGATTTTACCGATGTTAACAAAGCTTGCCCCAAAGACCCATTTCCTTTGCCGCGCATTGACCAGATTGTTGACTCCACCGCCGGATGTGATTTGCTTTCATTTCTTGACGCATACTCAGGATATCATCAGATCTTCATGGCAGAAGAGGATGAGGAGAAGACCGCATTTATTACTCCATGTGGTACGTACTGTTTCGTACGGATGCCTTTCGGATTAAAAAATGCTGGTTCGACATTTGCAAGAGTAGTCCATGTTGCTCTTGGGCCACAAATACACAGAAATGTGGAAGCCTACATGGATGATATAGTGGTCAAGAGCGAGGACGGAGCAACCCTGACTCAAGATTTAGACGAGACCTTTGCGAATCTGCGCAAGATCAGCGTCAAGCTCAACCCAGAGAAGTGTGTGTTTGGAGTTCCCTCCGGCAAGCTTCTCGGGTTCTTCGTGTCTCAGCGGGGAATTGAAGCCAATCCCGACAAGATCAAGGCCATTGAGCAGATTGAAGCACCAAAGCGCGTCAAGGATGTACAAAAACTTGCCGGTTGCGTGGCTGCTCTCAGCAGGCTTATCTCTCGGTCTGCTGAGCGCGCCCTGCCGTTTTTCAAATTATTGAAAAAGGCAGGTCCAATGAAATGGACTCTGGAAGCGGAGGCTGCGCTGCAAGACCTGAAGAGATACCTGTCCTCCCCTCCAATACTTGTCGCACCTAAACCACAAGAGAAGTTGCTGCTGTACGTAGCGGCAACCAATCAAGTGGTTACTGCTGCGTTAGTAGCAGAGAGGGAGGCAGATGATGAGCCAGCAATCACGGCAAGCGCATCCAGCGACAAGCAGGGAGCTTCCCCGACAAGCTCTGGTCCCGACAAAGATGGATCTGCGCAGATACACGACGAGATATGCAAGAAGATGGTGCAGCGCCCAGTTTACTTTGTCAGTTCCCTTCTGCAGGGGGCTAGGTCAAGGTACTCTGGTGTGCAGAAATTGCTTTTCGGCCTTCTCATGGCCTCGAGAAAGCTGCGCCATTACTTCCAAGCACATGAGATCACAGTTGTCACTCGCTTTCCGCTGAAGAGGATACTGCAGAATCCAGAAGCGACAGGCAGGATTGTTGAGTGGGCACTGGAACTGTCAAGCTTTGGCCTCAAGTTTGAAAGCACTTCAACTATCCAGAGCAGAGCATTGGTAGAATTTATAGCAGAATAGACGCCAACACCAGATGAAGAAATTCCAGAGACGAGCATCCCCGACAAGGAAGCAAGCAAAGAGTGGCTGATGTACTTTGATGGTGCCTTTTCGCTGCAAGGCGCCGGCGCTGGTGTGCTGCTTATCGCACCCACCGGAGAGCACCTCAAGTACGTAGTCCAGATGCACTTTCCAAAGGGGCAAGCAACAAACAATACTGCAGAGTATGAGGGATTGCTTGCCGGTCTGAGGATCGCGGCAGACCTTGGGATCAAGAAGCTCATTGTCAGGGGTGACTCACAGCTTGTCGTCCGCCAAATAAACAAGAATTATCAGAGTCCGTTGATGGAAGCTTACGTTGACGAAGTGAGAAAGCTACAAGAGCACTTTGACGGTGTACAAATGGAGCATGTTCCAAGAGCTCACAACGCCATTGCTGATGGCCTGTCAAAATGCGCCGCACTTAAGCTACCTGTGGAACCAGGAATCTTTGTGCTCAAGCTGACTCAACCGTCCGTAACACCATCAACTGGACAGAGCAAGAAAAGGAAGTTGATTTCTAGTGACTATTTGCCGGCAGAGCTTCCTGAAGCCGCCGCCAAGAAGGTCCCTAAGATCAACGTCGAAGGCGCTGAGGAGCAGTCTGCTCCGGCAAGCCCTAGGGTTTGTTCCGTCGAAGCAGAAGCTCCTGGCAAGCTTGTCGGGGAACGTCAAGCTCCGGCAGAGACACAGCTTCTCGCCGTAGAAGCGGATGTTCCCGCAGCTGCTGAGATCAGCACCAAGAGCGCTGAGGAGCAAGATGCTCCGGCAAGCCCTAGGGTTTGTTCCGTCGAAGCAGAAGCTCCCGATAAGTTTTGCTCCGGCAAGCTTGTCGGGGAACGTCAAGCTCCGGCAGAGCCACAGGTTCTTGTCGTGGAAGCGGACGTTCCCGCAGCAGCAGATTTGCCTCTAGTCCTTGTTGTCGAGCCCCAAGCTCCAACATGGGCGCAGCAGATTGTCCGTTTCCTTCAGACAGGAGAACTTCCCGAAGAGCAAGAAGAAGCGGAAAGAGTAGCCTGGCAGTCAAGTATGTACCATTTTGTCGACAAGACACTGTACAGAAGAAGACTCAACGGTGTGAAATTGAAGTGTATTCATCGGGAAGACGGACAAAAGCTGTTGGCAGAGATACACGAAGGCATATGTGGTCACCACATTGGCGCAAGAGCACTTGTCGGCAAAGCATTCCGGCAAGGTTTCTTCTGGCCAACAGCCCTCCAGGATGCAACTGCACAAGTAACCAAGTGTGAAGCGTGACAGTTCCATTCCAAGCAGATACACCAGCCAGCTCAAGCTCTCCAGACGATCCCTTTATCCTGGCCATTTTTGGTCTGGGGGCTCGACATCCTCGGCCCCTTTCCCCGAGCTGTCGGGGGCTTTGAGTACTTGTACGTTGCAATCGACAAGTTCACAAAGTGGCCGGAAGTGGAAGCAGTGAGGAAGGTGACCGCACAGTCAGCCGTCAAGTTCTTCAGGTCGATTGTTTGCCGCTTCGGGATACCTAACAGGATAATCACCGACAACGGTACACAATTCACGAGCCGCACCTTCATGCAATACGTCCAAGATCTTGGCGCCAAGATCTGCTTCGCTTCTGTTGCCCACCCGAGAAGCAACGGTCAAGCGGAGAGGGCAAATGCTGAAGTGCTGCGCGGGCTCAAGACCAGAACTTTTGACAGGCTGCACAAGTGCGGAAGAAACTGGATCGAGGAGCTGCCGGTGGTTCTTTGGTCGGTCAGAACGACGCCAAATCGAGCCACTGGACAGACACCTTTTGCTCTAGTCTATGGAGCAGAGGCAGTTATCCCCACGGAACTCGTATACGGGTCACCTCGAGTGCTCGCTTATGATGAGCTCAAGCAAGAGCGGCTGCGACAAGATGATGCGCTGCTCCTTGAGGAAGACCGTCTTCAGGCTGCTGTGCGAGCTGCTCGCTACCAGCAAGCTTTGCGCCGCTACCATAGCCACAAAGTTAACGCCAGAAGTCTCGAGGAAGGCGACCTTGTTCTTCAGCGCGTCCGGTCCGCCAAGAATTCCAACAAGTTGATGCCGAAGTGGGAAGGCCCTTACCAGGTGAAACAAGTCACAAGGCCTGGCGCTGTCCGCCTTGAGACCGAAGATGGCGTACCAGTGAGCAACTCCTGGAACATCGAGCATCTTCATAAGTTTTACCCGTAAGGCGCGGTTGTCGGACCCTGTCCGGCAACCACCCTTCTGTACAAGTCTTGCCGCTGTTGCATGTAATCCTTTGTACAGAGCCAGGCGCAGACCCTGAGCACAAGTAAATGAAGCGCTGGCACCCCGGGGTTATAGCATGCATGCTAGGTCGAGTCTCGTCCTTGGTTAGGGTTGATAGTGCCTAACAGCGGCTAACCCCTAGCTTAGAGGTCGAGTGTCCGTCCCTTTGCTTTTCTTTCGTTTGCAGGGCTCGCATATCCTGGCCAGACCGCTTGAGGATGAAAAGGAGAAGAAGGGCACGCCGGCACCTGGGCCCCGGCAAGCCAGTATTGCTGGGGGCTGCGAGTACCAAGAGTCATCCGCGGCAAGTTAGAGTTGCCGGGGGCTGCGATATCAGATAAGTCTTTCGTCCCTCATCATGCATCCTCTTATGGACTGGGGAATGCGAAACCGCGTTTCTTCCCAAAAACTGCCGTGCTCCCTCAACTCTAGGCCCTGGGGCTCGTTCCCGGGGCCAAGTTTGGTTGTAGTCGCGGCAGCAAAGGGATGAAACGAGGAGGCCGCACCCACCTCGTTCCCGTCTCCGTCAAAGGCGTGAGAAAGGTCGAGCGACGTGGGAAGGCGGCAGGGACTGTTGCCGGGAGATGAAATGTCTGTCCGAGGGATACCAAGGATTTGCTCCTTGGCGTGGGTTTAACCCGCGAGACAAATAACCCGGCAAGCATCCCCTTTTCATTAAAAAACATCCCACTCAGGTACAGTCCATAGAGGATGAAAAACATGAAAGAGAGGATTACAAGTTTTAGATGCAGCTAAGGCCCGAAGGCTTACAAATTAAAAAAGATAAGATGCCCGTAATCCCTTTCCTTTCCCTCTCTTCAGGAGGTAGGTCAAGGAGGCGAAAAGGGCAAAAGGGGCGCCTAGGCGAGCTACGGGTGCCAGAAGACACCAAGAGAACATCCCGGGGGCCGTCCGAAGGCTGGACGGTGATGGCGGCGCCAGAAGCGAGGCTCGAAGACGGGGCGGCAGGACGTCAGCACGCTGTCGAGGGCACCATGCCCTCGTACTCTGACCTGACGGCCTTGTCGCCAGCCCTCTTCCCCTTCCGCAGCCTCCCTACGCCAGCCGCCCAAGGAGACGACCCCGAGGAGTTCAAGGAGCCGGCGACACGGATGATGGGGTCGCCGGTGCCGCACGAAGCGGCGCCCGACACCTAGTCGGACCCGCCGTCCCGCCGCCCGCTACCCTCATCGTCGCTGTCGCTCTCCTCCTCGTCACTCTCGCTTGAGGGGGAGCCTTCACCATCGGAGGAGCTGTCCACGCAGCACTTCGCCCGAGTGCCGAAGCACCCGAAGACCTTGACGGAGAGGAGATCGCCCTCCATCAACTTAAAATGGAGGGTAAACCCCTCCATCAGGCTGTGAATACGGGCGAACTTCTTCCACCCTCGATCAAGATACATCACATTAGGGGCTGGGAATACAACGCGGACTCTCATGCCGCTGATCCCACAGCCCCTCATGTGCAGTCTCAGTGTCTCGGGCGGGTCCAACTCCATCGCGCTCGCGAACGGAGCTGGAAGCCGGAGGCGACGGCGAGGCGCCCGGCGCAGCTTGACGAAGAACTCGCAAGGGCCGTCCCCTATATGGACCGCCGTGGGGAGAGGAACCGCCGGCAAAAGCGAAGCTGGCGCGCCGCCCCGTCCGCCTCTTCCCCGAGCGCCTCGACCTCGTCCTCGACCTCGTCCACGACCTCGCCCCCTCCCTCTCCCCCTTATGGCTGGCTCTGCCACCACGGGCGCGGGAGAGGGAGGGGTGCGCTGTCTGGCGGCGACCCTCGCCGCCACCGATGAAGGGCCAGGGTTCCCTTTCTCCATGGCGAGTGAGAGAAAGGGGAGCAGAAGCTGAAGAAAGGAGGAGATGAGAGAGTGCGGGCTTCTGTGCTCCCCTCCCGCTCTTTATAAAGGAGTGAGGTGGGGGCTCAGCCGCCCCGCTCAGCGAATCAAGGCACGGGAAGAGCAGGGAGTCGGGGCCGACCCGCTGCCTCTGCTCGCGACGACCCAGTTTTCCCGCTTCCACCATCCGCGACCCCAAGCGCATGGGAGCCGCGTGGCGGGGATGCAGAACCAAGGCGACGGATGAGGCGGCCTCGCCCAACCCCGTGATCGCGGGGAGTGGACGCCTCGAAAAACCGCGCACCGGCCCCGTCCAGTAAATGCACCACGCCCCCACGCCTACCTCCGTTTAGGGAGGAGGGCGTGAACCGTCCCCTTCATCATAGCCTGACGCATGCTCGCGGGGCTTAGCCCCGCGCACGCCACCCACGACGCCGCGTTTGACGCGTGCCGTTCTGGGCGTGCGCGGTGGAAGCGGAGAGATATGCGGCGTGACCTAGGCCGCGCGTGCCCGTGCACTGTTTTGGGCCTGGCCCAATAGCGCTCGGCACCGTGTATGGCCCAGGCCCGGGGGCTCCTGTCGGTGTACTAGAGTAGGGGTACCCTAGTATCCCGAACTTGTGCATGGGCAGTCGTAGCATCCCGCGGTAAGGCTTGCCGGGTGACCGCCAAGATCCTCCGTGGTTCCTTTGGAGCCATTCAAGAACAAAGTACTCAAACCAAGGCCCCGGCAAGAGGAGCTGGCCGGGAAGGAAACAAAACCCCGGCAAGAGGAGCTTGCTGGGAAGGCCAACCAAGGCATACCAAGAAAACTTGCCGCGACGCGCCACGCGTCCTGGCAAGTCCCGGTGAGCGACAAGCTCCCGAACACGACAAGACGACGACCGCGGCAAGGAGCTTGCCGCGGGAAACCCCCACTTCGTGCCCGCGCTCCAGCACACCCGCCAACGTGTCGCTCTAGGACCCTCCCAAGCACACGTGGCAGGAGGCCGTGCAGCTAGGGGTGCGAGGTGGCAAGCAGGCGCTGACAAGATAACCATCGTGGCAAACGGTGGCGTCCCTAGCGGTCCCTTTCGGTACTGTTTAGGCGACACAGACGGGCATTTACTGCCCTTGTCCCCTGCCGTCAGGGTTAGGTATGATACACTATAGCAGGTAGCGGTACCTACCGCAGCACCTTTCCATTTTACCCTTTACCTCCGTTGCCACCTGTGGGTGACCCCTTGAGCATATAAAAGGAGGCCCGTGTGCAACGTAAGGGGGGGTTAGCCAGTTCGAACACTCACGCTCGGTCCTGCCAGCCGCTGGTGTATACTGTAGCACTCCGCGCTCCCGAGCTAGAAATCAATACAAAACCACAAAGCAGGAGTAGGGTTTTACGCACCCGTGCGGCCCGAACCTGGGTAAATAGCCCGCGTGCTTCGCCTCGATCTGCTCTTTGCGCGACCTCCGCCCCCGCCGAACCGAAAGGGACCCGGTCCGCCGGTCCCATAGGTGCCCGTGGATCAGCACCCCGGCAATTCGTTTACGTTCTGGCAAATTTTAGGCGCTCGATATGTCCTATTTTTAGCAAAGGTCATGCCAAATTTAGCTAAGTGTTTATTAATTTTGTTTTCATAATTAAGCATTTTGTTCTTGACGACGATGATGCCTATCCTGCATCCTCGTCGTCGACTCGGCGGAGGACTCCTGGCAGCCGAGGGGCCATGTTCGGGACTGGGCTCCGCCGGGCTGGTACTGGGTTGTGATACCTTCTGATGAGCGCATCTTAGTGAGGAGCCAGCCCGTCCTCGACCCGGAACTTCTTTGGTGGCGGTCACGTGGGCCTGCATCGGTGGAGAGGCTTGATGTATTAGTGATATTACATGATGATCTTTGCTACAAACTACTATATATGTATTCGATGATGGATTATTAATTACCTATTAGTTATTTGCTTATTGAATGCAAAAGATGAGTGCGGTTTGTGCTACAAACTACTATATATGTACTCATGATGGATTATATGATGATCTTTGCTACAAACTACTACAAACTACAAATTTTAGGTGTTTTAGTTGTTATATGATGATCTTTGCTACAAACTACTATATATGTATTCGATGATGGATTATTAATTACCTATTAGGAAATGTCTGACGACGAAAGGGAATTTGCTATGTGCGAGTACTGCGAAGATGAGCGCGGTCTGTGCGACAGGATTCACCTGGTAGAAGGTCGGCGCTTCAACATCAAGCTCCAAGAGACCTTCGATATTGAAACGGTACGCAACGACAAGTGTTTTTTTGTTATTTTTGCACGACTTCTCTGCTTCTTCAACGTGTAATTTCCGTCTTTTACAATTCGACTAGCTTATCCCATGCCATGCAAGACGCTATGTCTTGGAGAATATGAGTTTTGAAGATCATGAAAGAATGGAGACAAAGATAATTCAACTAAGGACCCATCATGGTTGTGATTTTGTTGTAAATCTATACAATTCTGTGAACTCATCCAATTTTGGTTGCCTGAATTGGGAAGCCCTTTGCAAGGCGTATGATTTTCATGAGGGTATGCTTCTCACCTTTGATCTTGGTGATCCTGACATCGATGAAAATGATGTGACCATTTCGGTCCTTGTTGACACGCTTCCAGTTCTACCGCTGTGTGAGTTTCTTATAAATATTTACTAAGTAATTTATATTGTTTATTTCAAAATATTTGACAGCTTATTTCCATTGATAGCTTATTTTCATTCTTCAAAAAATGTATGGAAAATGGTAGACATAATCTACTACTACAATGATGAAGCACAATTAACTTATAAGGAGCAAGATGGCCTTATCGCATTTTTTTACTAATCTTGAGAATTACAATAGCTATTATCAAACTCCTCCACATTATGGTCAATACGTGCCACTAGTGCACGTGTTGAACTACGGTAACATCAATGGAGATATCATGGTAAGATTTTCTACTATTACGACATCCGTGCATCTTTTGCATAAATTCTTCTAAAACTAAACTACATTGCTAACTACAAAGTTATTACTATGTTTTTGAACAGAAAATCCCGATGGATTGTGTGCCTCATCTGATGTTGCCGAGAGGTCGCGTTAATGTTATGAGCTTACGGCCACCACGGCCAGGTCAGCCGTAGTATCCACATCACTCCTGTCCATACCAGATTTCTATAAGCGAGGAAGCCATGATAATAAATGATTTCAAAAACTGTTTGAACCATCGTAGAGAGCTACTTGGAAGCAACATTGTGCGTAGGCCAAGATTGGAGAAAGGATGACCTCCGTTCTTTATTATGGAGAGTCAATTTTCGTTAATGGAGAGTCAATGCTTATCTTGTTTTATGATATTTTACCTAAGAGAGGGTAGAGTAGGTCCTATGAGAGGAGTAGGTCATAGCTAGAATGTGTTATTATGTGCTACAATGTGTTAGAGTTGATGATGATGAGGAGGAGTTATGATTATGACTAGTGACCAACTTGTTATATGATGTCTCATTGACAAACATTGTTTGGTGGTGATGACAAGTGGTAATGATTATGCTATTTAAACAGACTAGTTGATGATGAGTTGTTATTGTATAAAAGGTATATCTTTTTAAACATGTACATCGCCAAAATGCTAAAAAACATAAATGGTAGCAGTAGTGCTGGCCTAAAAACACGCTACTAGTACTTGAACTTACCAGTAGCACTGGCCTAAAAACGCGATACTGCTACAAAATAGCTATAGCGCCATAGCAGTAGCACTGTTGCCCGCGCTACTGGTAGCACAAAAACCAGCGCTACTGGTAAGATTTTCTCTAGTAGTGCATTACGGTTAGGCATTGCAAGTAGATGTAGTTCGAATTTGAATTGCGGTCATTAAATGGCTAGAAAATCTGTTAAATGTCTTTAAAAGGTCAAATCACCCCTGAAATTTTCCAAATTTTCATATGACAGTTGTATTAGTGCATGTTAAACATAGAAAAAAATTTGAAGGCCGTAAGAGGAAGCTACCTACCGTCCGTCATCAAACATGCATTGTTCCCTCTCGGAACTACGAACCTTCTAGTGAGTTGCTCCGGTTTGTGAGGGGTGTGTGTCCAAACATTCATCAAACAGGCCCATTTTTTACCACATCATCTTGGTGGCATGACATTAAATCAAGCAAGGTTTCATGTTTTTCTGATCATTTTTATTTTTTTGGAATTAAAATGCCATGGCACTCCATGCATGTGTCCATGTCGTGAGACAAATATGTTTGAAAATTTCTTCTAATTTATTGCACATGGAATTAACTTGCGCACAAGTACACAAATATGATTTTTTTCAAACCGTTATGGTTAGGCGTTGCATGTAGATGTAGTTCAAA
The DNA here is from genome assembly GCF_003073215.2 of Triticum urartu. Taxonomy (NCBI): domain Eukaryota; kingdom Viridiplantae; phylum Streptophyta; class Magnoliopsida; order Poales; family Poaceae; genus Triticum; species Triticum urartu. The sequence goes on along the minus strand of NC_053026.1, from coordinate 646,200,548 downwards.
TTTGAATTACGGTCATTAAATGGCTAGAAAATCACTTAAATGTCTTTAAAAGGTCAAATGATCCCTGGAATTTTCCAAAATTTCACATTACAGTGGTAGTAGTGCACGTTAGATGTAGAAATTTTTTTAAGGCCATCAGAGGAAGCTATCTCCTGTTCATCATCAAACATGCATTGTTCCCACTTGGAACCATGAGGGAGACTTCTAGTGAGTGCTCCGGTTTGTGAGGGGTGTGTGTCCAAACTTTCGTCAAACATGCCAATTTTTTACCACATCATCTTGGTGGCATGACATTACATCAAGCAAGGTTTCATGTGTTTCTGATATTTTTTTTAATTTTTTGGAATTAAAATGCCATGTCACTGCATGCATACAAATGCATGTGTCCACGTCGTGAGACAAATATGTTTGAAAATTCCTTCTAATTTACTGCACATGGAATTAACTCGCACACAAGTACACAAATATGATTTTTCAAACCGTTATGGTTAGGCATTGCATGTAGATGTAGTTCAAATTTTAATTATGGTTATTAAATGGCTAGAAAATCACTTAAATGTCTTTAAAAGGTCAAATGACCCCTAGAATTTTCCATTACGGCTGTAGTAGTGAACGTTAGACATAGAAAAAAAATTGAAGGTCGTAAGAGGAAGCTATCTCCCATTCGTCATCAAACATGCATTGTTCCCTCTCGGAACCATGAGCCTTCTAGTGAGTTGCTCCGGTTTGTGAGGGGTGTGTATACAAACTTTCGTCAAGCATGCTGATAACCCACAAGTATAGGGGGTCAATTGTAGCCTCTTTCGATAAGTAAGAGTGTCGAACCCAACGAGGAGCTAAAGGTAGAACAAATATTCCCTCAAGTTCTATCGACCACCAATACAACTCTACGCACGCTTAACGTTCGCTTTACCTAGAACAAGTATGAAACTAGAAGTACTTTGTAGGTGTTTTTGGATAGGTTTGCAAGGTAATAAAGAGCATGTAAATAAAATCTAGGGGCTGTTTAGATAAAGACACAACTAAGTTAGTTTTAGTAGAGAGCTTGTTGTCACACAAGAAAGTTATTTGTCCCAAGGCAATCGATAACTAGACCGGTAATCATTATTGAAATTTTATTTGAGGGAGATGCATAAGCTAACACACTTTCTCTTCTTGAATCATATGCACTTATGATCAGAACTCTAGCAAGCATTCCCAACTACTAAAGATCATTAAGGTAAAACCCAACCATAGCATTATAAGGCATCAAGTCCTCTTTATTCCCATACGCAAACAACCTACTTACTCGGGTCTGTGTTTCTATCACTCACGCCACCCACCATAAGAAAATCATGGACATATTGCAAACCCTACAGCGGGGATCCCTCATGCTTGCGCGACACGGAGAGCAGCATAGGCCAGCACCAATAATAAAACATGCAACTCAAACCAATCACGATCATCAATTAACCCATAGGACAAAACGGATCTACTCAAACATCATAGGATAGCCATACATCATTGGGAAATAATATATAGCGTTGAGCACCATGTTTAAGTAGAGATTACATCGGGTAAAAGAGGGGTTACACCGCTTCATAGAGGGGGAAGAGTTGGTGATGATGGCGGTGAAGTTGTTGGTGTAGATTGCGGTGATGATGATGGCCCCGGCGGCGTTCCTGCGCCACCGGGAGAGAGGGGGAGAGAGCCCCCTTCTTATTCTTCTTCTTCTTCCTTGATCTTCTCCCTAGATGGGAGAAGGGTTTCCCCTCGGGTCCATGGCCTCCATGGCATGGGAGGGGCAAGAGCCCCTCCGAGATTGGATCTGTCTCTCTGTCTCTCTCTGTTTCTATGTTCCAGATTCTGCCTTTCACCGTTTCTTATATTCCCGGAGATCCGTAACTCCGATTGGGCTGAATTTTGGACACGAATTTTATCCGGATATTGGCTTTCTTGCGGCGAAAGAAGGGCATGAACCGCCTTACGGGGTGTCCACGAGGGTTAGGGGTGCGCCCCTGCCTTGTGGGCCCCTCAAGCATCGTCTCGCGTTGATTTCACTTCCCAAAATTCACATATATTCCAAAAAAATCTTCGTCAATTTTATCCCGTTTGGACTCTGTTTGATATGGATTTATTGAGAAACAAAAAACATGCAACAAACAGGAACTGGCACTGGGCACTGGATCAATATGTTAGTCCCAAAAATAGTATAAAAAGTTGCCCAAAGTATATGAAAGTTGTATAATATTGGCATGGAAATATCAAAAATTATAGATACGACGGAGACATATTAGCATCCCCAAGCTTAATTCCTTCCCGTCCTCGAGTAGGTAAATTATAAAAAAGATAATTTTTCATGTGGAATGCTACCTAGCATAATCTTGATCATGTAATCTAATCATGGCATGAATATTAAGACATGAGTGATTCAAAGCAATAGTCTATCATTTGACATTAAGACAATAATACTTCAAGGATACTAATAAAGCAATCATGTATTTTCAAAATAACATGGCCAAAGAAAGTTATCCCTACAAAATCATATGGTCTGGCTATGCTCCATCATCACCACACAAAGCATTCAAATCATGCACAACCCCGATGACAAGCCAAGCAATTGTTTCATACTTTTGATGTTCTCAAACCTTTTCAACTTTCACGCAATACATGAGCGTGAGCCATGGACATAGCACTATAGGTGGAATAGAATATGATGGTGGAGGTTGTGTGGAGAAGACAAAAGTAAGAAAGTCTCACATCGACGCGGCTAATCAACGGGCTATGGAGATGCCCATCAATTGATGTCAATGCAAGGATTAGGTATTGCCATGCAACGGATGCACTAAGAGCTATAAGTGTATGAAACCTCAAACTGAAACTAAGTGAGTGTGCATCCAAATTTCTTGCTCATGAGGACCTAGGGAACTTGAGGAATCCCATCGTTGGAATATATAAGCCAAGTTCTATAATGAAAACCCCCACTAGTATATCAAAGTGATAACTCAAGAGACTCTCTATATGAAGAACATGGTGCTACTCTGAAGCACAAGTGTGGCAAGAGGATAGTAACATTATCCCTTCTCTTTTTTTCTTCTTTTTTTCTTTTCTTTTTCTTTTTTCGTAGGCTTCTTTGGCCTCTATCTTTTTTTGGGTTTCTTTGGCCACTTTTATTTTGATCATGGGACAATGTTCTAATAATTATGATCATCACACTTTTATTTACTTACAAGTCAATATTACAACTCGATACTAGAACAAAAATATGACTCTATACGAATGCCTCTGGCAGTGTACCAGGATGTGCAATGATCTAGCATAGCAAAGATATCGAAAAACGGACAAGCCATGAAAATATCATGCTAGCTATCTTACCATCATGCAAAGCAATATGACAATGAATGGTCAAGTCATGTATATGAAGATGATGGAAGTTGCTTGGCAATATATCTCGGAATGGCTATGGAAATGCCATGATAGGTAGGTATGGTGGCTGTTTTGAGGAAGTTATAAGGAGGCTTATGTGTGATAGAGCGTATCGTATCACGGGGTTTGGATGCACCGGCGAAGTTTGCACCAACTCTCGAGGTAAGAAAGGGCAATGCACGGTACCGAACAAGCTAGCAATGATGGAAGGGTGAGAGTGCGTATAATCCATGGACTCAACATTAGTCATAAAGAACTCACATACTTATTGCAAAAATCTATTAGTAATTGAAACAAAGTACTACGCGTATGCTCCTAGGGGATAGATTGGTAGTAAAAGACCATCGCTCGTCCCCGACCACCACTCATAAGGAAGAAAATCAATAAATACCTCATGCTCCAACTTCGTTACATAACGGTTCACCATACGTGCATGCTACGGGAATCACAAACTTCAACACAAGTATTTCTACAATCCACAACTACCCATTAGCATGACTCTAATATCACCATATTTATATCTCAAAACTATAGCAAGGAATCAAACATATAATATTCAGTTATCTACAAGTTTTAAGTAGGATTTTATGACTAACCATGTGAATGACCAATTCCTGTCATCTCTCTAAATAGATATAAGTGAAGCAAGAGAGTTTAATTCTTTCTACAAAAGATATGCCCACGCTCTAACAAATATAAGTGAAGCAAAAGAGCATTCTACAAATGGCGGTTTTCTATGTGAAGAGAAACATGCAATCCAAACTTCAAATGATATAAGTGAAGCACATTAAGCGTTCTATAAAGCCATACTCAAAAGATATAAGTGAAGTGCAATGAGAATTCTATAAATCAACCATGTACTATCTCATACCAGCATGGTGCATCAAAGAAAAGTGAAAACTAAATGCAAAAGACACTCCAAGATTTACGCATATCATGTGACGAATAAAAATATAGCTCCAAGTAAAATTACCGATGATCGTTAGAAGAAAGAGGGGATGCCTTCCGGGGCATCCCCAAGCTTGGTTGCTTGGGAGTCCTTGAATATTTCCTTGGGGTGCCTCAGGCATCCCCAAGCTTAGGGTTTTTCCACTCCTTATTCCTTCATCCATCACGATCTCTCCCAAAACTTGAAAACTTCAATCACACAAAACTCAACAGAAAAATTGGTAAGATCCGTTAGTATAATAAAGCAAATCACTACTCTAAGTACTGTTGCAAACCAATTCATATTTTGTTTTTGAATTTTATCTACTGTAATATAAATTTTCCATGGCTTAATACATTGTTAGAAATTGATAGTTTCATCAAAACAAGCAAACTATGCATCAAAAACATAATCTGTCTTAAACAGGACAATTTGTAGTAATCTGAACATTCACCATACCTCTGGTACTCCAAAAATTCTGCCAAAATTAGGAAAAATAAAAAATTTGTATAGAAAGATAGTGCAAAAAGTTTCAGAACCGTTTGACATAACAGTAAAATAAATGTAAAATCGCACACTACAGCCAAAGTTTCTTTTCTTGACCACACAATCCAACAAGCAATGTAATCATCCTAAAGGAAAATCTTGGCACATTATTTTTATAATAGAATGTAATTGTACAATGGGATAATTATTTTTGTTGCAAAGTTTCTGTAATCAAGATTCACAAAGTTTCCGTGAGCATGAACAAAGTTCAAGGAGCTGCCCCACTTCAACAATGCTTGTCTCTCTCACTTTCACTTTCCTTTTTGAAAAGTTTTTGGCGTCCTATTTATTCTTTTGTTTTTAAACTATATAAAAGCACTCAACAGAAATAAATGACTCTCTAAAACTTCCGTGTTGTCTCCCTGGGAGCGCTTTTTTTAAAGCCATTTTAAAGCCATTAAGCTAGGCATAAGGTGCTCAAGTAATGGATCCACCCGGATCCCAAGGTATATCAAAGCCAATTTTAATTAACAATGATTTATGATTTATTAGTGGGCACAAGGTAACATATATCATGTAATGACGAAGCCTAACTCTCTTCCTATGCATCGGCATGTCATAAAATAACAATTCATGCACACATAGTAAAGGCCAATGCATAGTATAAACAATTTCTTGCAATTTTATCATATTGGAAACATTGAGAGGCGGAGATGTAGTTCCTCTCTCATAATAATTGCAAGTAGGAGCAGCAAGCACATTCATATTATATCTATCAAAATCATCATGTGTAGTAGTGAAACGCAACCCATCAATATAATCCTTAATAAGGGCAAACTTCTTCGATATAGTGTAGTCGGGAGAATTCAAATAGATAATAGGACTATCATGCGTGGGTGCAATAGCAAAAATTTCATGTTTAACATAAGGAACTATGGCAAGTTCATCTCCATAAGCATAATTCATATTGGCACCTTGGCCACAAGCATAGCAAGCATCATCAAAATGGGATATTTCAAAAGAATCAACGGGATCATAACAATCATCATAGCAATCATCCTTCCGTAAGCATGTAGGGAAATTAAACAATGTATGAGTTGAAGAGTTACTCTCATTATAAGGTGGGCACAGGTAGCTAATCCGCTCTTCCTCCTTTTGTTCTTCGCTCTCCACATCATCTCTTTCATCCAATGAGCTCACAGTTTCATCAATTTCTTCTTCCATAGACTCCTGCAAAATATTAGTCTCTTCTTGGACAGCCGAGGAGTCCTCATATATGGTTTAATATAAGGATTATAAGCATAATTATCATTAGCAATATTAAGTATAGGAAAATTTTCAGTCTCATAAACAGCATCAATCAAAGATTTTCACACTTATCAAACAAAGATTCAATTTCATAAGCACCCATAAAAGCAACGAATTCTTCTACTCATTCCACATCATAGTAATCATATATACCATTAGCATAAGAAGCTAAGCACTAGTAGAAAACAGGGCATTGGTTCGGCCAGAAAAGAGCATTAGTACCAGTTGCATTACGAACCAGGACTAATGTGAGCATTAGTCCCAGTTAGAGCGGCTAGGGAACCGTACAGGCATTACTCCCGGTTCAAATGGGACATTTAGTCTCAGTTGGTGCTACGAACCGGGACTAAAGGGTGCGATGCCCATTAGTACCGGTTCGTGGCACGAACCGGTACTAAAGGTTAGACCTTTAGTACCTTTAGTACCGGTTCGTGCCACGAACCGGTACTAATGGTGCAATTTTCAAATCCTACCCCTCCCCCCTGTGTATCGCCTTTTTAGTTTTGTAAAAATCAAAAGAAAAAGATAAAACTTCAAAAAGTTAAAATCCTTCGAGATGTGGTTATGTTACTACATCTACTAGTTAGGAAAATTTAAAAACTTAAATTTGGACATGCTTTGCAAAAAGTGTAGGGAAAATGTAAAACGGCTATAACTTTTTGCAATACGATGTCAAAAAAACGTATAATATATCAAAAATGTTTCAGAACGAAAAATCCGCATCCCGATTTTGACAGCCTAACGACCTGTTGCAAATTTGTAGAATCCTCAAATTCGTAAAAGGAAAAATAAGTTATGCTAAATTTCAGTTTTTTTTAAAATTTTCGTTAAATCCTGGTCAACTATGGTCAAACTACTTATTCAAGAAGTATTAGTGTTTACATGAATAATTAATTCAAGAATATTAGTGTTACTCAATAATTATTTCAATTTTTTTGAATTTTGGTCAAATCTGCTCAAACTATGGTCAAACTGGGGTCAAACTATGGTCAAACTAACTTACTCAAGAAGTATTAGTGGTACTAAATAATTATTCAAGACTATTAGTGTTACTAATTAATTATTTCAATTTTTTGAATTTTGGTCAAATCTGGTCAAACTATGGTCAAACTATTTACTCAAGAAGTATTAGTGTTACTAATTAATTATTTCAATTTTTTGAATTTTGGTCAAATCTGGTCAAACTATGGTCAAACTGGGGTCCAACTATGGTCAAACTATTTACTCAAGAAGTATTAGTGTTACTAAATAATTATTGTTTTTTAGAATAATAGTTTCAAACTCAAACAGTGAAACGTGTGACCAGGCTGAAGCTAAACTCCTGAGGGTTAATACGATTGACATCTTACTATTGTTAGGAAAACAACAAGTGCAGACTTGGAAGCGAGGGGGAATAGAACCCGGAAGTTAAACATGCTCGGGCTGGAGTAGTGAGAGGATGGCTGACCGTCTCAGAAGTTAGATGATTTGGAATGATGAGGGGTGATTAGAGTTTAGAGGTTAAATTGAGCAGTGACGACAGGTGATTAGAGATTAGAGGTTAAAAAAATTCAGAAATTTGAAAATCGGGAAATAATTTCAAAAAAAAAATTCAAAAAAAATTTCAGAAAAATTTCAATTCCATAATAGTTTCCCTTTTTGAGTCAAGTGATAATCCCTAAAGTATTCACGTTGATCCAACGTGTCTCCCATAACATAATTGAATGGAGTTTTCTCAGGATTATCAAAGTAGTACATAATCTCTTTCACATAATGAGCATCGAGGGTTTTAGGAAGTTCCCCATTTCCATGAGTAGCAAGTACACCTAATTTTTTTGGTATTTCGTGTTCCATATCCATAACTAAAGATAGAGAACAACTTAGAATAGAAAATAAAAATTACTTAGTGATAAAGCAAACAAGAACACACGAGAATATTCACCCCACACTATTGCTCCCCGGAACGGCGCCAGAAAAAGGTCTTGATAACCCACAAGTATAGGGGATCAATTGTAGCCTCTTTCAATATGTAAGAGTGTCGAACCCAACGAGGAGCTAAAGGTAGAACAAATATTCCTCCAAGTTCTGTCGACCACCGATACAACTCTATGCACGCTTAACGTTCGCTTTACCTAGAACAAGTATGAAACTAGAAGTACTTTGTAGGTGTTTTGGATAGGTTTGCAAGATAATAAAGAGCGCGTAATAAAAGCTAGGGGCTATTTAGATAAAGACACAACTAAGTTAATTTTAGTAGAGAGCTTGTTGTCACACAAGAAAGTTATTTGTCCCTAGGCAATCGATAACTAGACCGGTAATCATTATTGCAATTTTATTTGAGGGAGAGGCATAAGCTAACAAACTTTCTCTTCTTGGATCATATGCACCTATGATTGGAACTCTAGCAAGCATAGGAAACTACTAAAGATCATTAAGGTAAAACCCAACCATAGCATTATAAGGCATCAAGTCCTCTTTATTCCCATACGCAAACAACCTACTTACTCAGGTCTGTGTTTCTATCACTCACGCCACCCACCATAAGCAAATCATGAACATATTGCAAACCCTACAGCAGGGACCCCTCACGCTTGCACGACATGGAGAGTACCATAGGACAGCACCAATAATGAAACATGCAACTCAAACAAATCACGATCCTCAATTAACCCATAGGACAAAACGGATCTACTCAAACATCATAGGATAGCCATACATCATTGGGAAATAATATATAGCGTTGAGAACCACATTGAAGTAGAGATTATAGCGGGTAAAAGAGAGGTTACACCGCTGCATAGAGTGGGGAAGAGTTGGTGTTGATGGCGGTGAAGTTGTTGGTGTAGATTGCGGTGATGATGATGGCCCCGGCGGTGTTCTGGCGCCAGCGGGAGAGAGGGGGAGGGAGCCCCCCTTCTTATTCTTATTCTTCTTCTTCCTTGACCTTCTCCCTAGATGGGAGAAGGGTTTCCCCTCTGGTCCATGGCCTCCATGGCATGGGAGGGCGAGAGCCCCTCCGAGATTGGATCTATCTCTCTGTCTCTCTCTGTTTCTACGTTCCAGATTCTGCCCTTTCACCGTTTCTTATATTCCCGGAGATCCGTAACTCCGATTGGGCTGAATTTTGGACACAATTTTTATCCGGATATTATCTTTCTTGCGGCCAAAGAAGGGCACCAACCGCCTTACAACGTGTCCACAAGGATCAGGGGTGCGCCCCCTGCCTCGTGGGCCCCTCGAGCATCGACTCGCGTTAATTTCACTTCCCAAAATTCACATATATTCCAAAAAAATCTCCGTCAGTTTTTATTCCGTTTGGACTCTGTTTGATATGGATTTACTACGAAACAAAAAACATGCAACAAACAGGAAGTGGCACTGGGCACTGGATCAATATGTTAGTCCCAAAAATAGTATAAAAAGTTGCCAAAAGTATATGAAAGTTGTATAATATTGGCATGGAACAATGAAAAATTATAGATACGACGGAGACGTATAAAAATGCCAATTATTTTACCACATCATCTTGGTGGCATGACACTACATCAACCAAGGTTTCATGAGTTTCTGATATTTTTTTAAATTTTTTGGCATTAAAATGCCATGGGACTCCATGCATACATATGCATGTTTCCATGTCGTGAGACAAATATGTTCGAAAATTCCTTCTAAGTTACTGCACATGGAATTAACTCGCACAAAAGTACACAAATATGATTTTTCAAACCGTTATGGTTAGCCGTTGCATGTAGATGTAGTTCAAATTTAAATTATAGTCATTAAATGGCTAGAAAATCACTTAAATGTCTTTAAAAGGTCAAATGACCCATAGAATTTTCCAAAATTTCACATTACCGTTGTAGTAGTGCATGTTAAACATAGAAAAACATTGAAGGCCGTAAGAGGAAGCTATCTCCCGTTCGTCATTAAACATGCATTGTTCACTCTCAGAACCACGAGCCTTCTAGTGAGTTGCTCCAGTTTGTGAGGGGTGTGTGTCCAAACTTTTGTCAAACATGCCAAAATTTTTACCACATCATCTTGGTGGCAGGATATTACATCAACCAAGGTTTCATGTGTTTCTGATATTTTTTAATTTTTTGGAATTAAAAAGCCATGTCACCCCATGCATACATATGCATGTGTCCATGTCATGAGACAAATATGTTTGAAAATTCCTTCTAATTTACTTCACATGGAATTAACTCGCACACAAGTATACAAATATGATTTTTGAAACTGTTATGGTTAGCCGTTGCATGTAGATGTAGTTCAAATTTGAATTACGGTCATTAAATGGCTAGAAAATTACTTAAATGTCTTTAAAAGGTCAAATGACCCCCCTAGAATTTTCCAAAATTTCACATTACAATTGTAGTAGTGCACGTCAAATGTAGAAAAAAATTGAAGGCCGGAAGAGGAAGCTATCTCCCGTTCGTCATCGAACATGCATTGTTCCCTCTCGTGACCACGAGCCTTCTAGTGAGTTGCTCCGGTTTGTGAGGGGTGTGTGTCCAAACTTTCGTCAAACATGCCAAATTTTTCACCACATCATCTTGGCGGAATGACATTACATCAGCTAAGGTTTCATGTGTTTCTAATTTTTTAAAATTGTTTAGAATTAAAATGCAATGTCACTCCAAGCTTAATTGTGTCATAGCCGTTAGACCAATATGTTTGAAAATTCCTTCCAATTTACTACGCATGGAATTAAATCGCACACAAGTACATAAAATATGAGTTTTCAAAACGTTATGGTTAGCTGTTGCATTTACATGTAGTTCAAATTTCAATTACGGTCATTAAATGGCTAGAAAACCACTTAAATGTCTTAAAAGGTCAAATAACCCCTGAAATTTTCTAAAATTTGACATGACAGTTGTATTAGTACTACAAAATTTCTCGTACATTCAAAACACCATTCGTTGCCACTTTACTCCAAATTCGTCTTTCAGAGCTAATAAAAAATATCTACAACATAACACATAGTTGTTTTCTAGGAACCGTTTGCGATGAAAATATCTAGGTCTATTTAAGTCTCCCTCCTTAAGCTTTGCCGGCTTTGTCTGCTCCAGTGCTGGAAACCCCCGAATCCATGAATCCGATCCCCATTCCTGCACCCCCTTCTTGCAAAGATGACGCCGTGAAAACGCTTCGTGAAGGCCCGTACGATGGCCGCGTCCCCCACCCCCCGAGTGTCGCGGCCTACACCGAGAGAGCGGCCGCGTACGCCGAGAGTGCCGCCGCATCTGCATTGAGTGCGGCCATTCCCGCCGAGAGGGCGTCTGCGGCAGCAGACAGGGCAGCTGCAGCAGCCAAGATGACTGCATCAGCTGCTGCGATTGCGGCTGCAAACGCCGAGAGCGCTCGAGCTACCGTCCGTGTCGCCGATGTCGCCCCGGCCACTAGTAGAAAAAGGGTCAAATGCGAGACACATTAGTTCCGGTTTGTAACAGAACCGACACTAATGTGTCCATTAGTGCCGGTTCCAACGGCTAGGCGGGAGGAGATCTTTAGTACCAGTTCGTGGCGAACCTTTAGCACCGGTTCGTGCCACGAACCGGTACTAATGAGAGTGGTGGCAGGATGTTGTCAGAGTGGGGCTCCTCCAGCACCTTTAGTACTGGTTCGTGCCACGAACCGGTACTAAAGGTCGTCCTATATAAACCCTTCGTCCACCAGCACTCTGTTCTTCCCCCTTCCCCTCTCCCTCTTCCCTTCTTCGTCTCGAGTTCATCACAAAATTTGCCCCAAATTTGTCAAGATTTGCAGGCCCCCATCCATTCAAATGATCACAAAGGTTAGCAACTTTGTCCTTTCATCTCTCATTGCTAGATTAGCTCTTGCATTGGTTTATATAGTGATTAATTGTGGGTTTTAGTAATTTGGGAGGAATTATATGTGGTAGTATCTGATTTATATACAAATTGAGGTCAAAATAACACTTAGTTTGCATATGTAGGTGTGGTTTACTTAGTGCCTTCTAAATCTCCGTCGTAACCACCGTCGATCGCCCGCACCGTCCCGTCGCCGGCACCACCTTGTGGTGAGCATCTTGTTCATGAAATTTATATAAAAAATTGATGTTTGTGTGATTTGGATATATAGTTACTCGTATAATTATCTTACCCGTACGTTGTTTGTTATACATAGAGCCATGGTTTTGATATCCGTCCCCGTCGGCCCTCGTCCTTGTTATGCTTCGGATGTGGTATATTCTCTTTTAAAACTATTTGTTGCATTTCGTGTTTATGACAAATTATGCCCATCAAGCTGATATAGATATTTGTATGTAGGAGGTAGTTGAACAGGAAATTCCAACCAACCCTATTGTCGAGAGGTTAAATTTAGTTGAAAGAGAAAACGAGGATCTGAAAGAAAAATTGAAAAGAATTGAGGGGGAGAAGATGGACTTGGAGTTGCATGTTGCCGATGTTGTCGATGATCACAAGATTAAGATGGAGAAAATGCGCTTGAAGATTAGAAAGATTAGAAAATATGCCATTCATAGTGAGGCTTAGTATCATTATGTTGTTGGATCAATTGTTACCTTAGTTGCGATCTTGATCGCATTTGTTGCTGCATTTAAATTCTTTAGCTAGAGAGTTATTTGTTTGTTGCATTTAAGTGTTGTATGAACTTTATGTATTGTATTAATTTGGTGTTTTCGGTGCTGTGTATTGAAGATGAGCCGGCAATGGATGTACGATGACCGATGCTCTCCCGAGTTCAGTAATGGCGTGCATACTTTTCTGCTTGCGCCTGAGGCAAACAAGCGGGCGGCTGGTTTTATGCCTTGTCCATGTGCTGGCTGTAAGAATGGTCACAATTACTCTACGTCAAGAACCATTCACGTCCACCTGTTTGAGTCCGGTTTCATGCCCCACTATAATGTTTGGACCAAGCACGGAGAAAGAGGGGTTATGATGGAAGACAATGAAGAAGAAGAGGACGAAGACAACTATCCTGGCCATGGGTTCCATGAAAACAATGATACAACAATTAGGGAAGAAGCTGAGCCGGTAATGCGGGAAGAAGCTGAGCCGGCAATGCAGGACGAAGCTAAAGAAGTGGCATCGGATGAGCCCGTTGATGATCTAGGTCGGGCCATTGCCGATGCAAAGAGAAGCTGCGCAAGTGATTTGGAGAAGAAGAAGTTGCAGCGCATGTTAGCGGATCACAAAAAAATGTTGTACCCAAATTGCGTAGGTGACAAGAAAAAGATGGGCACCACACTGGAATTGCTGCAATGGAAGGCAGAGAATGGTGTATCTGACAAGGGATTTGGAAAGTTGCTGGTAATGATAAAGAATATGCTTCCAAAGGACAACGAATTTCCCGAGAGTACGTGCAAAGCAAAGAAGGCTGTCTTCCCTCTAGGGTTAGAGGTGCAGAAGATACATGCATGCCCTAATGATTGCATCGTCTACCGTGGTGTGTACGAGGATTTGAACGCTTGCCCGGTATGCGGTGCATTGCGCTATAAGATCAGCCGCGATGACCCTCGTGATGTCGAGGGCGAGCGCCCAGGAAGAAGATTCCTGCCAAGGTGATGTGGTATGCTCCTATAATACCACGGTTGAAACGTTTGTTCCAAAACAAAGAGCATGCCAAGGAAATGCGATGGCACAGAGAAGACCGTAAGAAAGACGGAAAGTTGAGAGTATCCGCTGACGGGTCGCAGTGGAGAAAAATCGAAAGAAAGTATGGGAAGGAGTTTGCAGATGACGCAAGGAACGTATGGTTTGGTCTAAGCGCAGATGGCATTAATCCTTTTGGGGAGCAGAGCAGGAACCATAGCACCTGGCCTGTGACTCTATGTTTGTATAACCTTACTCCTTGGTTTTGCATGAAGCGGAAGTTCATTATGATGCCAGTGCTCATCCAAGGCCCTAAGCAACCCGGCAACGACATTGATGTGTACCTAAGGCCATTAGTTGAAGAACTCTTACAACTGTGGAATGGAACAGGTGTACGTGCGTGGGATGAGCACATGGGGGAAGAATTTGACCTAAAGGCGTTGCTGTTCGTGACCATCAATGATTGGCCTGCTCTCAGTAACCTTTCAGGACAGACAAACAAGGGATACCGCGCATGCACGCACTGTTTGGACGATACCGACAATATATATTTGGCTAATTGTAAGAAGAATGTGTACCTGAGACATCGTCGATTTCTTCCGAGCAGGCATCCCACAAGAAAGAAAGGCAAGCATTTCAAAGGTGAGGCGGATAACCGGACGAAGCCTCGCCACCGTACTGGTGCTGATGTACATGATATGGTCAAGGATTTGAAGGTGGTCTTTGGAAAGGGTCCTGGTGGACAACCTATTCCGAATGACACCGACGGACGCGCACCCATTTGGAAGAAGAAATCTATATTTTGCGACCTGCCCTATTGGAATCGATGTGATGCACGTGACGAAGAATCTTTGTGTGACCCTGCTTGGCTTCTTGGGCGTGTATGGGAAGACAAAAGATACACCTGAGGCACGGGAGGACCACCAACGTATGCACGGAAAAGACGGCATACATCAGGGTCATGCAAGCTACGCTCTTACCAAAGAAGAGAAGGAAATATTCTTTGAATGCCTGCTCAGTATTAAGGTACCGTCTGGCTTCTCGTCGAATATAAAGGGAATAATAAACATGACAGAGAAAAAGTACCAGAACCTAAAGTCTCATGACTGCCACGTGATTATGAAGCAACTGCTTCCGGTTACATTAAGGGGGCTTCTACTGGAAAATGTTCGATTAGCCATTGTGAAGCTATGTGCATTCCTCAATGCAATCTCTCAGAAGGTAATCGATCCAGAAATCATACCAAGGTTAGAGAATGATTTGGTGCAATGTCTTGTTAGTTTCGAGTTGGTGTTCCCACCATCCTTCTTCAACATCATGACGCACGTCCTAGTTCACCTATGCGAAGAGATTAACGTTTTGGGTCCTGTATTTCTACACAATATGTTCCCCTTTGAGAGGTTCATGGGAGTCTTAAAGAAATATGTTCATAACCGTGCTAGGATAGAAGGAAGCACCTCCAAGGGCCATGAAAATGAGGAGGTCATTGAGTTTTGTATTGACTTTATTCCTGACCTTAAGCCGATTGGTGTTACTGAATCGCGGCATAAGGGCAGACTGGATGGAAAAGGCACGCTAGGAGGGGATCAAATAATATGTATGGACGGACATTCTCTCACTGAAGCACACTCCAAAGTTCTATAGAATTCTTTCTTGGTGGCTTCGTATATGGAAGAACACAAGAATTTGCTACGCTCCAAACACCCGGAGCGGTCTGATGACTGGATTACACGTGAACAAATCAGGAGTTTTGCCAGCTGGTTGCAAACACGTACCATGCATGACGCCTCTATTGAAGATGACATGTACTTGCTGTCCCAGTTACCATCTTCGAATATAATGACTTTCAAAGGGTATGAGATAAATGGTAATACATTTTACACGATCGCCCAATATAAGAAGAGCACCAACCAAAACAGTGGTGTCCGCTTTGATGCAGAAACCAAGATGGGAAAGGAAACATATTATGGTTATATACAGGACATATGGGAACTTGACTATATACGTGGTTTGAAGGTCCCTTTGTTTCGGTCCAAAATGGGTCAATGTGACACGAGGCGGGTAACGGAAGACCCGCAGTATGGAATGACAACAGTGGATCTCAACAATCTTGCGTCTGCAGACAAACCATTTGTCCTAGCCAATGATGTGGCACAGGTTTTCTATGTGAAAGAAATGTCTACGAAGCCGAGAAAAAGAAAAGATAGGGAAGCGAATGCATCATACGATGAGCCAAAGCGGCACATAGTTCTTTCTGGGAAGAGAAACATCGTGGGAGTGGATGACAAGAC